>NC_052328.1:17009526-17112026 GCF_016432855.1 Salvelinus namaycush | reverse complement strand
GAGTTCAGCAAACAAAACTCTGGGATGCACTCCAATTCTTCATAAAAAGTCAAGTTCCCTGAGAGGTGGGTATTGGCAGATGCCATGCTTTATTCCAAGACGGATAGAGTGGGCATGGCAGCCTAGTCGGCCCTGGCTTTTCTGCTTATCCCCCTTTCTCTCTCACTTTCTCCCTCCCTTTCTCTCCTGTCTCCCACCTAGCACATTTTCAAGGACTTTGGCACCTCTGTTTGAAAGAAAGCCCTCCCAAAATGCTTTGCTGTGTGTCCTCCTGAGATCACCTCTCTCTCACTTTCTCTCTCTGCACTTTAGGATGCAGTCACGCCTGCCCACGTTACTGAGAGAAAACGAGTCTACCCGCCTGTCTGCCCGCCCATTCGCCTATCCTCCCCCTACCCTCTCCCCTCCCTCAACACCAAACCCAGCCCTCATATGAAACAGACAGACAGGCACAGAGACAGACAGGCACAGAGACAGACAGGCACAGAGACAGACAGGCACAGAGACAGACAGGCACAGAGACAGACAGGCACAGAGACAGACAGGCACAGAGACAGACAGACACAGAGAAAGAGAGAGAGAGACTAGTGAGACAGAGAGAAGAGTATTGACCACAAACATCTGTCCTGGGTCTACCGCATCCCTTCCCAGACTATCCTCCTCCAACTTGAGCCTTTCTACTTTTCTGCATCCAGTGACACAAGTCTCTATAGAAAGTTCCACAGCTTCCCTTCCTGTTTTCTCCCTTTCACTTCTTACTTTTCCCTGCACCAACGTCTCTCTCTACGTCTTCTCTTTACTTCTTGGCAGCCCCCCCCCACCGTTCCAAACTTCCCCCAAACCCCAGACTCCTGAGCTCAACGTTTCGTCTGCGGCTGTCAGCTGTTCACACCAGACAGAGCAGAGATGCAGGGAGCATTGCCAAAGGGAGAGAGGGCTTTTTCTCTAAACCAGAGAGCAGGCAAAACCACTGAATTAGAGGCTTTGGGCTGCCTTAATATTTGCTATAAGGTGAAAGAAATAGGTCGATATAAAAGTGGAAATAATATGATGTCGTCAAAAGCCAAAGACCAATAGACAGCTGGTTTTAAATGTGAGCCAATTGTACCATATACATAGTAGACATAGTATTTAAAAGAGTTTATAAAGTCTATTTTGCCAGTCATTTCCATGTAGGAATGAGCATTGCTCTGACAGAGTCTGGCATGGGAGAGCTGACGGGACGGGGGGGGGGGGGGGGGCTTTAACAACCTGCTCTGCTCCTTTAAGACCCTGTAGACATATCAGGCTCAGTCTCTGGCTCCTGGTAGGGATCCACACACAAACCATCAACCTCTCCATCACACTGCTGCTGCCTGCTGAAAGGTCCTGCATTCTTTACCTGCAGTATAATCCCCATGTCACACCAGGGCTTTCTGTGTCTGCTATACTGCACCATCCATCGCGCCAGACTACCCAGAGTTCAGCCAGTGGTGTGTCACTTTTCAGACATCACCTCTCACTCCGTTCAGTCTCTCTGCACTCTGGCATTCGCCGTATTATGGCGGTCTCAATCCATCATCTCATCTCAAGCGTTCTGGCTTCTCCCTGGGGGCTGAGCATCATTCGGCCATTACTTCCCAGTAGTTTGTGGCTCTTTACGCTCTGGGGATTCTGGGTGCTTATGCTACCACCACAAGCACTTTCATTCAGTGAAGGCCTGGGTATCACCACTGTCAGGAGATATGGAGATGTATGGACAGGAGAGGCCTTGGAAACACATCACATTCCCCAGCACATAGAGATCTATAGAGGGCTCTGTGCCTGCTGTCTGACAGCTCTTCCCCTGCACCATGTTCAACACAAGCCTTAACCACTCTCACATGGCTCGGAGCACAGAGTCCCTGGCCACAGCAGTGATGAAACATGTCCGCCTTCAAACCCCCAGCAGCCCTCCCTCCATCCCTACTCTGCCTCCAAATGTGTGCAAGCGGGTCCTTCGCACGGCACGGCAGACATCCCCAGCTCTGTGGAGCATATGGAGAGAGATGCTGGAGGGGCGCCTTAGAGAGAACACAGACATCATTTAGCGGGGAACACACAGGGGGGCTAGAATGGAGGGATGGGGAGGGGGGTATGGAGAGAGCGAGTCCCCATGGGAAAAGAGGGTCTTCTTTTGAGCCCCTCTGGTGGACCTCTAGGAGTCCAAAGTGTCCCCGTATGGGGGGGAGAGAGCAGTCTCCAAGGCCAAGTGTAGCCTTCCAGCGCGACGGTATACAGAACAGAGCGGGAACCTAGTTTGTCTGTCTGTGTGGTAGAGCTGAGGGACAGGCGGGAAGAATGGCTTTCCCAGACACGGCCCCATAGCTAGCTGCTGACAGGCTGTCTGTCGCGTGGGACAGGGCTGACAGGAAGGCTGCGGGCGATTTAGGAGCACAAACATTCTCCCCTGTCTGCTACTCAAGCAGGCAGGCAGCACACCGACACCACCACATACTGGGCTAAAACCAACAGTGACGTCCCTACTAATTTGGAGGCGAAGGCCTGAGAGGCCATTCACTGGGACATGGGTATCTACGGGTAAGTGTTTCGCAATATGGAGAAAAGCTTTTTGTGCCTTGACTCTTTTTTGTTAATGGGCAGAAGACAGAAGGGGATGGAGTTCTATTGTGCCCGTGTACAGATACAGTAGAGGTCATAAAAAGGAATGCATCTTCCCTTTCGTCCCTTCTCTCTTTCGGTCTTCCCTCCCTCCTCTCCGTCTCTATCTCTCTGATGTCTGGTCATATCCCTGGTGGTCCCACACTGGAGTTATATCAAAGTGGACTGGGGTTATTTGTAGCTGTGTGGCCAGGCTGGGGCTGCCTGAGGACTGCAGCCACAAGGCCCCAGAGGGGAGTGGGAGGAAAACGCAGACAGACTCACAGAGACCCACGAAGTCTGTTGTGTCTACAGACTTCTCCATTAATAGCACAGAGACTGTCTGCTCAGACAG
The DNA here is from genome assembly GCF_016432855.1 of Salvelinus namaycush. Classification (NCBI taxonomy): domain Eukaryota; kingdom Metazoa; phylum Chordata; class Actinopteri; order Salmoniformes; family Salmonidae; genus Salvelinus; species Salvelinus namaycush. Next base: position 17,109,052 of record NC_052328.1, on the reverse strand, counting down.
ACATGGTGCCATTCCCTTTCAGGTCAGCAAGTTCATCTAACCTTATTTACCTAAGCAGACGCCCACTGGGAATAAATATTTATATCTTCTGCCAACACAGTAGAGTATACCTTCAGGTGTACAGCATATCAGATGCATAACATTAAAGTAACTGCCCAGTGTTTACATAAAATATGACCTATAATTACTTACAATATGAGTGAAATAGTTTTCCTTCCAAATTTTTTAAATTAAGTATGCTACAAAAGCAGCTTTTTGTGTTGGAATGGTGTGGGCATACCCCAACGACAAAATGGTGTGGGCATACCCCAACAACAAAATGGTGTGGGCATACCCCAACGACAAAATGGTGTGGGCATACCCCAACAACTAAATGGTGTGGGCATACCCCAACAACAAAATGGTGTGGACCTTTACCCGTCATTAAAAATATTCATGCAAGTAGACCACTGATTGGCCAGTTCATCCTCCTCTAGACCGCTGATTGGCCAACTCATCCTCCTCAGGGAGATGGCATCATTTTCTTTGAGGAAACACTAAGCATTTTATTTAAAAAATTATAATTATATATACAATTTTATGGTGCGGGTTTTGAAGGGTACAAGAATAGGATGAGTCAACAACATTATTTGGGTACGAGTTAACAGAATATGAACTTTTAAAAAGTGAGATTTTCACTGAGCAGTTACTTTAAATACATACCATGAGAGGGGTAATCATCATGCCATTCATGGGTCTCACTTTCAAAATGACTTAACTGTTCGGCCCCATTGTAAAGTGTTTAAATGGAAGATAATGCATCTTCCATGGCGAGGGCCGCGAGGCTATTCAGTGGGGGAGCATTAAGAGGAGCAGATAACAGGTATTCAACAGCTCAGCACACTGTAGATGGCCTCTCACATCTGTGGCACTTGTTGTTTCAGCAATTGAGGGGTTCTCCGTTGTGTGACAGTCTATCGTCTTGCTCTGTCATTTCATTTTCTCTCCCACTCCCTGCCTTTATCTGAAATTGCCCTCACAAAATGAGGCTAATAATTCATTTTAGACAGCGCCGAGCAGCAGGCAATGCTTAACTCTTTATGCCATTACCGCTGTGGCTGCAATTTGAACAATCCAATTGCTGCCCAACTTCAAGCTCTGCATTCCCCACACCTGTACAGCATTACAGTAGATGTGTGTGTACTGTATATACCCATAAGGAACAATTGCTACTTTTTATCCATTGAGTAAGATCATCTATTTAACATTCAGTGACTTATCTGACTAGAGGCAGCTGACAATGTGACAGATGTTCATGTCGAGAACCCATCTAAGGACTAACATACCATTTCATGTTCTCTTCCTCGCCATAAGCTAAATCTCCAATTACCATAACCAATCTGGCTTCAACCAACCTGCAGCGCCCCGCCCTTGGCCCAATTAGTGACAACAATTCAAGCTCAAATGGGACAGGAGATGTGCTTGTTCAAAGTTTGGAATTTCAAGTGATTACTATAGCGCCCCCCTTGGGCCAATTTTGTAAATGGCGGTTCTCTATGGCAAGACGCATTATTCACCCACATTTCGTCCAAAATCGGGCCATTGGTGTCTGAGATATCCGTAGTCCTCCCTTCCATTTTCATTGTGGGGGACAATAAAGAGCATATAAACTTGAATGCACCTTCCACACAGTGATTGGGATAACATCAGTGACCCAATTAGGCTGTGTGTGTTGTTATATGACTGTTGACACAGAGTACAGCAGGAACCTATTCCACAGGGGGAGAGCAGGCCACTGCACAGTGCTGTAATCGCATTGGCTCCCGTAACGTGAGAAATGGGCGCAGCCCAAACCCCATGCAAAAATAATGACAGGCTGACCTAACTAAAGTGCTGCTACCGTGTCCATTTGGCAGTGATTAACGGTCGACCCGATCAATCACCAGCCCTGAAACAACAAACAGACCAGTGTAATTGGCTCAGCTGGATCCGCTGACACTAGCTGATGTCGTGCGGTTCACTCAATGAGGAGAGAAAGTAGAGAGAGACTGTCACCCTGTCACAGAACTTTCCAAACCCCGGGTTCAGTCGTCCCCAGTCTGCCCCGTGCCAGCAAAGCCGTGCCTGGGAGAACTGCCGTGCCTGGGAGAACTGGCGTGCCTGGGAGAACTGGCGTGCCTGGGAGAACTGGCGTGCCTGGGAGAACTGCCGTGCCTGGGAGAACTGCCGTGCCTGGGAGAAATGCCGTGCCTGGGAGAAATGCCGTGCCTGGGAGAGCTAAGAAATCTTAATACCGAGCCGATGACACTTGTATTAATAAATCTAATTCATTTGTGAAACAACATCTTTAATGTGTTTGAGGACTTTGCTTACCACCACAGAATCAATGGCTGGCAAAGTGCTGGAAAGGCCTCAGACTCACAAAATCATCACTTAGTAAATACAAGCTGATTTGACAGAAGAGGTTTGGGACAACATAGTCCTTCCCTATGAGTTAAGATGACTGTTTTTCAGCTTCTCTTGACACATTTTTTAAATTGAACCTTTATTTAACTAGGCAAGTCAGTTAAGAACATTAAATCACCGGGTGTTTCAGATACACTTCCAAGCCTCCAAAGGCTTTCATTTCGTATGATGTTAATATCTGTGGGTAGAGTTTAAATAAAGCCAACTGTCAGTCCAGTAGCGAACCTTCCTAAAGGGAGGAACGTGTTCCTATGGAGCTTAGGAGGAGTTAATACAGTAACAGGATGGGATAAAGGAGGTGGGCTACTCACCATGGATGGGGTTGTGTTCCACCGTCAGGGGAATGGGTCTGTCAGGCTGGTGTTGGACGTGCGTCTGGGAGTGTGTGGTGTGTGTGTTGTAGTACTTGGGCTTCCGGACAAACTGCTGGCTACCAGGTCGGCTTCTGAAAGGGAGACAAAAAACACAGTCAAACACGGTAAAGAACAACCTCATCTACGTAGTGAGTTCTGAAACGTGTACCATACAATCACAGGGTTAAATCTGCAACAGAAACAAAAGCAACGGGTGAAATAAATATTCTGCAGAAAGCTATACTTGATGACTGTATCAACGCTTTGACCTTCGTGATCACTCCCAAGGCCCACACCTCCTAGGCCCACACTCCCAAGGCCCACACTCCCAAGGCCCACACCTCTTAGGCCCACACTCCCAAGGCCCACACCTCCTAGGCCCACACCTCCTAGGCCCACACCTCCTAGGCCCACACTCCCAAGGCCCACACCTCCTAGGCCCACACTCCCAAGGCCCACACCTCCTAGGCCCACACTCCCAAGGCCCACACTCCCAAGGCCCACACCTCCTAGGCCCACACTCCCAAGGCCCACACCTCCTAGGCCCACACTCCCAAGGCCCACACTCCCAAGGCCCACACCTCCTAGGCCCACACTCCCAAGGCCCACACCTCCAAGGCCCACACTCCCAAGGCCCACACCTCCTATGTGAAGATGATGGGGGGGCTTAAATCACGTCGGCAGTCATCTCATTTCCTCCCACTCAGAGGGACATGAGACAAAAGCACTTCCCAGAAGCCCAGAGGATGAACCTAATCTCTCCTGGTGAGACGGGTGAGGAAACCCAGACACATCCTAAACACTGTGGGAGGGAGGGGAGAGAGGAGGGGGGTGGGAGCTGGTCCAAAACAACAAGACCGCCCTGTAGACCCCCTGACAAGGCCCAATCAAACATGACACACAGAGTGAAAAAACAACAGTGGAGTATGGAGAGCAGAGTGGGGGGTGAGTGGGCAAGATGACGAGGGTGAGGATAACATGGGATTGAAGTAGGACAAAACAATCCACACACAGCCGCGCAAAGCCTCTACTCCTAACCACTCTGTAAAACGTCCCTCAGTTCAAATGAAATGTGACTGGTTTACACAAGAGGAAGAGAAATCTGGTCATCTGGTGCTGAGCAATATCGCCAGAGACAGCAGTACTAAAGTTGTTTGTCCTTTACAGCATAACAGTATCAAATTGTCAGCCGCAGCACTAAAACCCCTCAGACAGGTCTGGGTCATGGAAACAGAGGTCAAAGGACAAAAATACTATTCTTTTTGTCAGGAGAAAAAAAGAGCACAACAACATGGGTGGTGTTGAGAGACGTTTCTAATAGGTAATAAAGGGGGAGGATAAAGAGACAAAACATTGGAGACGTACTAACTTATCAGAGGTCTGAACAATCTTCATATGCCTACAGGAGACAATGTGCTGGCCAATAAATAGCTTATCATTAGCAGAGGCGCAGTCAAGTCCCTGTTCCCATAAAAAGCTATGTATTTCATTTACATTTCATCTCAACAACAGCTAGCTAGAAGCCTTCATCAAGCTACTGCAATGAGTATTGTATTCACATCTAACATAAAATAAACACACTTGTGACAGACTTGTATGATGCCCTCCTGTCCCATATTCAAGTCCTAGCAACACACAGACAGACACACACACACAGACAGACAGACAAACAGAGACAGTCGGACACACAGTGAAGTTGTCTCTCCAGGCCACCCACGGATGTGGGCTTGAACTTTACGGTTAACCCCGATGTGATCATCTCATCTCATGTGAGTCTGCTTCCACAGCTGACTCCTCCCTTTCATCTTCATTCCCCCCTCTCACTCACACACACTATCAAACACTGGGACTTCAAGGAATCTGAACGGATTACATCTTGTTTTATCCTAAGGGGCAGAGTGTGGTGGCGGGGGGTTGGGGCATCAAGGGCTGAACACAGCAGCACTGACACTTGGCAAGGCTTCTCATGTGCCTGCTTTCATCCCCCACCACCACCCATTCATGGAGATAGTACAGGTGCATCAAAGTTGGGACCAAGATACTGAGAAACAGCTTCTAACTCCAGGCCATCAGACTGTTAAACAGTCGGCACTAGCCAGCCTCCGCCCAGTACCCTGCCCTGAACCCTAGTCACTGTTTCAGCTGGCTACCACCCGGTACTCTACCCTCCACCTTAGAGACGGCTGCCCTATGTACATAGAGTCATTGAACACTGGTCAATTTAATAATGTGTACATACTGTTTCAAGCACTTTACATGTACACTACCAGTCAAAAGTTTGTACAAACCTACTCATTCCAGGGTTTTTCTTTATTTTTACTATTTTCTACATTGTAGACTAATAGTGAAGACATCAAAACGATGAAATAACGCTTATGGAATCATGTAGTAAGCAAAAAATCGAAATATATTTTATATTTGAGATTGAGAGAATGCAAAGAGTGTGCAAAGCTGTCATCAAGGCAAAGGGTGGCTACTTTGAAGAATCTCAAACATAAACTATATTTGATTTTCAACACTTTTTTGGTTACTACATGATTCCATATGTGTTTTGATGTCTTCACTATTATTCTACAATGTAGAAAATAGTAAAAATAAAGAAAAACCCTTGAATGAGTAGGTGTGTCCAAACTTCTGATTGGTACTGTACATATTATATTATTATATTATATTCTAGTCATAGATCATCCTATAACTTTTTATTTTTATGGATTATGTGTGAATTGTTTTTTTTATTGCTAGGTATTACTGCACTGTTGGAGCTAGAAACACAAGGATTTCGCTGCACCTGCAAGTTTGTGTATGCGACCAATAAACTTTGATTTGATTTTGTTGTGTTATTCACTGTTTATGGGTTTCTATGTGATGGCGTTTGATTGGCTGTAATTCCAGTAGCTGACATTCCTTTATGGCCCCTTGGGGGCAGAAAATCAAAACACTTTTATGCTCATACAGTACATACCTCCCTTTATAACATAATTGTAGGCCTATATTTACACACATTATGTGGTATGCTTGCTACTGTGTCTATGTGGATTAGCTAGGATAAGGTTGGTTTTACGTAGGAGCAAAACTAAATTGAATTGAGAGAGAGTATTTTACAACAGTCCTTAGTTGTCTTTCTCTTCTGTCTCTCTTTCCAAATGGCGATCTAATCTGCAGCGTTTGCCATGCTCAAATGCCTGTCTGATGTAATGTGTTTGAACAAAGGAGAAACATATTCCAGCCCCCCGGTCACATCAAAGCCCTGCTTGGAGAGCAGACTAAAAAGTGACAGTAATGCTCCCCTTTTTTTTTAGAGGGAACATTGCCACACCAACCCTCAAACGGCACCAGTGGTGTAGTGGGAGTGTAAACGCAAGTAAACACAGTTTACCCACTTTTTCTTTGCACAACAGTTTACTCACCTTTTGCAGAAAAACACATTAAAAGTACAGGGAGCATTACTTTTTTGACACAACCGGCGATCAAAATTGACCCACCCATTTTTTTTTACCACTGACTGACAGACTCAAAGTATTCAGACCCCTTGACTTTTTCCACATTTTGTTAAGTCACAGCCTTATTCTAAAATGGATTAAATATTTTTCTCCCACATCTATACACAATAGCCCATAATGACAAAGCGAAAACAGGTTTTTAGAAATGTTAGCAAATTTAGATTCGATTTTTTTACAGAAATACCTTATTTACATAAGTATTCAGGCCCTTTGCTATGAGACTTGAAATTGAGCTCAGGTGCATCCTGTTTCCATTGATCATCCCTGAGATGTTTCTACAACTTGACTGGAGTCCACCTGTGGTAAATTCAATTGATTTGACATGATTTGGAAAGGCACACCCCTGTCTACATAAGGTCCCACAGTTGACAGTGCATGTCAGAGCAAAAACCAAGCCATGAGGTCGAAGGAATTGTCCATTGAACTCCAAGACAGGATTGTGTCGAGCCACAGAACTGGGGAAGGGGACAATAGAGTGCTGAGTACAAGGCAGTTAGCAAGTTTGGTAGAGTTTGGAGAAGACTAATTACCGTGACTAAACGGTCACAAGGAATTTGACTGCCTTCATGACTCGTGACCGCCGGTGTGGCGGTAATACGGTCACCGCAACAGACCTAGAGAGACCTGAAAATAGCTGTCCAGTGACACTCCTCATCCAACCTGACAGAGTTTGAGAGGAACTGCAGAGAAGAATGGGAGAAACGCTCCAACGCTCTAACCACTAGGCTACCTGCCGCCCCTGATTTCATTGGAGTTCAGAAGGAGAGGGAGGACAGACTGAGGTAAATGTGCACTTTCCAAATAATCTTAGTTGTCTGTGAGAGACATTTTACAGGTCACCAATCAACCAGATTCTGTGCCACCCTGGCCACAGATGGGCCAAGAGAGACTTATCCCAGGGTTACCCTCAACACAGACAAAAAAAACTTTACGTTTATTTCTCCATCAATAAAACTCAGCGGCTTTCTTTCCCCTGATTTAAATGAGACGGGAACACATGCAGTAAGTACTGGGAGCTATGTGTTAAGCTCTTCCACATGCTTCTAGTTGGCCCATTGACTTTGGCAAAAGGTGCAGCTCTTACCCAAACCATCTCCAACATGGTAATTGACTCCACAGAAAAACAGTGATGATTAGATTAATTCAATTGGAATTGTTTAAGAATGCAATTTAAAAATATTGGGTGCAGTACAAGGTCACCTTAGTCGATCTCGACACATACTAAACATATTTTGATAAAGAAACTATTGAGCTTGATAAAACTGTTCTACTTTAAGAGTAGTTCACTATTTTACAACTTGATGTTAAATGGTTCCTCCCCCTAAAAGTAGTTGATGGGCCATAATAAACTACAATCTACAGTTCAGTTTTTTTGAAGTGATGTTTCAAAAAAGAATGTCAAAATCACCTGATAGCAATTCAAATCAACTTCATATTTGGATTCATGATATTAAAAGGTGATTTGGCCATGTAAAAAAAATTAAGAAACATGCTCACATTCATAACATGCTCACTTCCATTGATTCTTAGCTGGTGGTGGCTAAACTTAGCAGTAATTTGTAGTGGCTCTTTAAAGAAAACTGAACTGGGCCAGGAGAAACTGATCACAGTTTCTTCTGGCCCATAGGCTACTTTCAAGGGGAGGAACCATCTAACATCAAGTTGTAAAATAGTGAACTACTCCTTTAACAGTAAACCTAATCAGCAGCTGTGAACTGATAGTCCCACCTATTCTCAAAAGATGGTCCATGGTTTCCGCATTGGTTGCTTAATGCATCTCTTTTTAAGGGACATATCAACTATATGGACGATTTAAACCTATAGCATACCATCCACCAATTCTCCTTTCTGCTCTACCCCAGGTGGAAAGATTCCGTTTCATCATTCCTAATTGACAATACCATAACTCACTTAGGCCAGCTAGCCAAGCTTCAGTTGGACTGAAATAGAAGAAAAACAATAGTGAAAACATAAAACTAAAAAAACTAAAAATCAGGGGAACGTTTTTACAGTCAAGGTTGTCCGTGTACGAGACCATGAATAAAATCCATACATACTGTACCGAAAGTAATGATGGGCTACTGTTCTTGTAAAGTTCCCGCTCACTAACTTCACCAACCCCAAGGAGCATGGAGGAGATTCTTGGCCTTCAGACAATATCAAAAACATTGGGGTGTTGAAAACCTGATACAAATCAGTTTCAAACAATTTGCAGGACAAATGATTTCCCTGTAGTGAGAGGGACTGATGGTAATGTGGTTTTCCTGCACATGAAGACTTGAGGAGTGAGGAATGCTGGTATGGAACGAGTGCTGAGGCCAGTTGGCAGAACATGAGCGTCTCGCAGACAACATCCATCAAAGCAGAGATTTGTCATGTTATCCCCTGATTGAGGGGACTGCTGGTCTTAGCCACGCTCTCTCTCAACTGTGATTGGTGAGGTGATACCTGTGTCTCCCCCTTACTCTACACTGCCTACCACAACACCATTGAGGTTTTTTTGAGGACCTCTGACAGGAGTCTGGAGACAGACAGGCCAACCCACCCAAATGGAGGCTCACTTCTCATACATTTTTCTACAGCTCCAGCTTAAGAAAGGACACTGGGTTGTATTTCAAGACAAAACCAACAAGTTAGGGAACCTAAAGAGTTCAGCACCTGTGCAGGACTGCTTCAAGACATCTCCCCTCATAAAAATGATCAATGAAGACAACATATGCAGAAACATTGTGTCTGGGGCTGTAAGGATTCAAATACACAGGGGAAAACCATCATTTTGCATACCTTAAGTTTGGAAATAATAACCTGGTAAAATATATAAGAGTATATTTTTCCATGAATTACTTCCAACTTAGAAACCGTATCCAGCAAGTCTGTAAAAACAACTTAAACTACCTACCAAATAATTAGTCATGTGACAATGCCATTTAATGTTGGCACAGTACACAGGTAGCCTAGCGGTTAGAGCTTTGGGCCAGTAAACGAAAGGTCGCTGGTTCAAATACACGAGCCAACAAGGTGAAAAAAAACTGTTGATGTGCCCTTGAGCAAGGCACTTAACCCTAATTTGCTCCAGAGGCGCCATACTACTATGGCTGACCCTGTAAAACAACACATTTCACTGCACCTATCCGGGGTGTATGTCACAATAAAAACAACAATTCTGTATATTCTCAGCAATTCATAACTAGAACTAACTAATAACATTGAATAGAGGTGACTAGAGAGCCATTAAAGACTGACTCCAGTGATTTTTTAACTGGTTGTACCCCTGTTTGCCACCACATGAGTCACCTGTTGAAATTTTGGTGTCCTTATCTTACTCTTTGGGAAGCTGTCATTACAGAAACTGAAAGAAGTCTTCCGGCGATTTTAAAAAAATCTTCCCAACAAGTCCATAATGCCAGCGAAGATGGTTGGAATGCTGGGAAAGATGACGGACCTAAAAAGTCCCCGTGTAGACGAATCCTTCAACTCTAACGTTAGTGAAGGATCTGATAGGTACGATAGCTCACCCTTGCTGTTGTGATGAGTAATATGCTTGCCTTGGTGTAAATGTTTTGCCCTGGTCATCTAAAAACTTTTGGATATTTAGCTTACTAGCTAGTTTTACAGCTGAATACAGTCTTTTAGTTGGTTATACCTTGGCTTGCTGTAGTTACCTTTGCTCGCTAATAAAAGCCAATTATGTAAACAAAGCATGACAATCCAAGTTCTAAAGCAATAGGACTCCCTAAATCTTTCTCAGATTATTACCAATCCCACAAGGTATGACTCCAAATTTGTCATAGACTCTTGCTAAAAAACTTTAATGAGCAAGCCTTCCTTCACGACATGTCCTCTGTAAATTGGTATAGAATTAGCTTGATCCCCTCTGTTGAAGATGCTTGGACCTTCTTTTTTGATCTTTTCAGTGATATTGTTAACAAACATGCTCCCATAAAGAAAATGTCAATAAAAAACAGGTTCAGCCCTTAGTTCGACCGTGACTTTGCAGAGTTACTCCACCTCAAGCATTGCATTTGGCGAAAGGCTCGGCACACGCATACTCAGGCTGACAGGCTCTCGTTCAGGCAAATGAGAAATAAGTGCACTCAGGCTATCCGGAAGGCCAAAGTTAGTTACTTTAAGGAGCGGTCTCTCTCTGTGGGTCTAACCACAAGAAGTTCTGGAAAACAGTTAAAGACCTGGATAATAAACCTTCCTCCTCACATCTGCACATGTCCCTTAAAGTTGATGTGGTTGTTACTGACAAGAAGCACATGGCTGAGCTTTTTAATCACCACTTCATTAAGTCAGGATTCCTATTTGACTCAGCCATGCCTCCTTGCCCGTCCAACATTTCCTCATCTCCCACCCCTTCTAATGCGACTTGGCCAAATGCTCATCCCTCTTTTTCCCCTGCCCCGCTACAAAGTTTCTCCCTGCAGGCGGTCACGGAGTCCGAGTTGCTAAAGGAGCTCATTAAATTTGACCCCCAAAAAACATCTGGGTCAGATGGTTTAGACCCTTTCTTCTTTAAGGTTGCTGCCCCTATAATCGCCAAGCCCATCTCTGACCTTTTTAACCTGTCTCTCCTATCTGGTGAGGTTCCCATTGCTTGGAAGGCAGCAACGGTACATCCTTTATTTAAAGTGGGAAGATCATGCCGATCCTAACTGGTATTTCTATGTTGCCTTGTTAATCAAAAGTGCTGGAAAAACGTTTCAATAATCAACTGACTGGTTTTCTTGATGTCTATAATATTCTCTCTGGTATGCAATCTGGTGTCTGCTCAGGTTATGGATGTATCACTGCAACCTTAAAGCTCCTCAATGATGTCACCATTGCCCTTGATTCTAAGCAATGTTGTGCTGCTATTTTTATTGACTTGGCCAAAGCTTTTGATATGGTAGACCATTCCATTCTTGTGGGCCGGCTAAGGAGTATTGGTGTCTCTGAGGGGACTTTGGCCTGGTTTGCTGACTACATCTCTCAGAGAGTGCAGTGTATAAAGTCAGAACATCTGCTGTATCAGCCATTGCCTGTCAGCAAGGGTGTACCCCAAGGCTCAATCCTAGGCCCCACGCTCTTCTCAATTTACATCAACAACATATCTCAGGCAGTAGGAAGCTCTCTCATCCACTTATATGCAGATGATAGTCTTATACTCAGCTGGCCCCTCCCTGTTTTTTGGGTAAAACGCTCTACAACAAAGCTTTCTTGGTGTCCAACAAGCTTTCTCTACCCTTAACCTTCTTCTGAACACCTCCAAAACAAAGGTCATGTGGTTTGGTAAGAAGAATGCCTCTCTCCCTACAGGTGTGATTACTACCTCTGAGGGTTTAGAGCTTGGGAGTATGGCTAGACGGTACACTGTCCTTCTCTCAGCACATATCAAAGCTGCAGGCTAAAGTTAAATCTAGACTTGGTTTCTTCTATCGTAATCGCTCCTCTTTCACACCAGCTGCCAAACAAACCCTGATTCAGATGACCATCCTACCCAAGCTAGATTACGGAGACATCATTTATAGATCGGCAGGTAAGGGTGCTCTCGGGCGGCTAGATGTTCTTTATCATTCGGCCATCAGATTTGCCACCAATGCTCCTTATAGGACACATCACTGCACTCTATGCTCCTCTGTAAACTGGTCATTTCTGTTTACTCATCGCAAGACCCACTGGTTGATGCTTACTCCCCCTTATCTGAGATATCTACTGCAGCCCTCATCCTCCACATACAACACCCATTCTAACAGTCACATTCTGTTAAAGGTCCCCAAAGCACAAACATCCCTGGGTCGCTCGTCTTTTCAGTTCGCTGCAACTAGCGACTGGAACGAGCTGCAACAAACACTCAAACTGGAAAGTTACATCTCAATCTCTTCATTCGAAGACTCAATCATGGACACTCTTACTGACGGTTGTGGCTGCTTTGCGTGATGTATTGTTGTCTCTACCTTCTTGCCCTTTGTGCTGCTGTCTGTACCCAATAATTTTGTGCTGCTGCCATGTTGTGTTGCTACCATGTTGTTGTCATGTTGTGTTGCTACCATGCTGTGGTGTCATGTGTTGCTGCCATGCTATGTTGTTGTCTTAGGTCTCTCTTTATGTAGTGTTGTGTTGTCGCTCTTGTCGTGATGTGTGTTTCATCCTATATTTTTATTTTATTTTTAATCCCAGACACCTGTCCCCGCAGGAGGCCTTTTGCCTTTTGGTAGGCCATCATTATAAATAAGAATTTGTTATTAACTGACTTGCCTAGTTAAATAAAGGTTAAATAAAAAAAAATAAAAGATAAAGGGTATGCATTTGCAAATTTCCTGCATAATTGCTGACCATCCTTCAGTGACAATGCATAATAACATCGTCTCGCAATTGGGCTAGCAAGCTAGGTAGCTAGCTATACACACACAACGACCTGCAAGGTTTGTCTGGCATGTACTAGATACAAGACCTATTGTCAAAAGATTATGCTAACTACCCTCTTTTTGATACTGTTGCAAAGCTAACTAAAAAGCAGCATTCCCCAAGAGAGGATGGCTTTCACTTCAGCAGTAATAAATTCATGAACTTCTTTGAGGAAAAGATCATGATCATTAGAAAGCAAATTACGGACTCCTCTTTAAATCTGCGTATTCCTATAGGGCTTAGCTGTCCTGGATCTGCACAGCTCTGCCAGGGCCTGGGATCGGGAGAGACACTTAAGTGTTTTAGTACTATATCTCCTGACACAATGATGAAAATAATCATGGCCTCTAAACCTTCAAGCTGCATACTGGATCCTATTCCAACTAAACTACTGAAAGAGCTGCTTCATGTGCTTGGCCCTCCTATGTTGAACATAATAAACGTCTCTCTATCCACCGGATGTGTACCAAACTCACTAAAAGTGGCAGTAATAAAGCCTCTCTTGAAAAAGCCAAACCTTGATCCGGAAAATATAAAAAAACTAATCGGCCTATATCGAATCTTCCATTCCTGTCAAAAATTTTAGAAAAAGCTGTTGCGCAGCAACTCACTGCCTTCCTGAAGACAAAAAATGTATACGAAATGCTTCAGTCTGGTTTTAGACCCCATCATAGCACTGAGACTGCACTTGTGAAGGTGGTAAATGACCTTTTAATGGCGTCAGACCGAGGCTCTGCATCTGTCCTCGTGCTACTAGACCTTAGTGCTGCCTTTGACACCATCGATCACCACATTCTTTTGGAGAGACTGGAAACCCAAATTGGTCTACACGGACAAGTTCTGGCCTGGTTTAGATCTTATCTGTCGGAAAGATATCAGTTTGTCTCTGTGAATGGTTTGTCCTCTGACAAATCAACTGTACATTTCGGTGTTCCTCAAGGTTCCGTTTTAGGACCACTATTGTTTTCACTATATATTTTACCTCTTGGGGAAGTTATTCGAAAACATAATGTTAACTTTCACTGCTATGCGGATGACACACAGCTGTACATTTCAATGAAACATGGTGAAGCCCCAAAATTGCCCTCGCTAGAAGCCTGTGTTTTAGACATAAGGAAGTGGATGGCTGAAAACTTTCTACTTTTAAACTCGGACAAAACAGAGATGCTTGTTCTAGGTCCCAAGAAACAAAGAGATCTTCTGTTAAATCTGACAATTAATCTTGATGGTTGTAAAGTCGTCTCAAATAAAACTGTGAAGGACCTCGGCGTTACTCTTGACCCTGATCTCTCTTTTGACGAACATATCAAGACTGTTTCAAGGACAGCTTTTTTCCATCTACGTAACATGGCAAAAATCTGAAATTTTCTGTCCAAAAATGATGCAGAAAAATTAATCCATGCATTTGTTACTTCTAGGTTAGACTACTGCAATGCTCTACTTTCCGGCTACCCGGATAAAGCACTAAATAAACTTCAGTTAGTGCTAAATACGGCTGCTAGAATCCTGACTAGAACCAAGAAATTTGATCATATTACTCCAGTGCTAGCTTCCCTACACTGGCTTCCTGTTAAGGCAAGGGCTGATTTCAAGGTTTTACTGTTAACCTATAAAGCGTTACATGGGCTTGCTCCTACCTATCTTTCCGAGTTGGTCCTGCCGTACATACCTACACGTACACTACGGTCACAAGACGCAGGCCTCCTAATTGTCCCTAGAATTTCTAAGCAAACAGCTGGAGGCAGGGCTTTCTCCTATAGATCTCCATTTTTATGGAATGGTCTGCCTACCCATGTGAGAGACGCAGACTCGGTCTCAACCTTTAAGTCTTTACTGAAGACTTATCTCTTCAGTAGGTCATATGATTGAGTGTAGTCTGGCCCAGGAGTGTGAAGGTGAACGGAAAGGCTCTGGAGCAACGAACCGCCCTTGCTGTCTCTGCCTGGCCGGTCCCCTCTCTCCACTGGGATTCTCTACCTCTAACCCTATTACAGGGGCTGAGTCACTGGCTTACTGGTGCTCTTTCATGCCGTCCCTAGGAGGGGTGCGTCACTTGAGTGGGTTGAGTCACTGATGTGATCTCCTTGGTTTGTGCTGTGGTGGAGATCTTTGTGGGCTATACTCGGCCTTGTCTCAGGATTGTAAGTTGGTGGTTGACATCCCTCTAGTGGTGCGGGGGCTGTGCTTTGGCAAAGTGGGTGGGGTTATATCCTTCCTGTTTGGCCCTGTCCAGGGGTTTCATCGGATGGGGCCACAGTGTCTCCTGACCCCTCCTGTCTCAGCCTCCAGTATTTATGCTGCAGTAGTTTGTGTCGGGGGGCTAGGGTCAGTTGGTTATATCTGGAGTACTTCTCCTGTCTTATCCAGTGTCCTGTGTGAATTTAAGTATGCTCTCTCTAATTCTCTCCTTCTCTCTTTCTTTCTCTCTCTCGGAGAACCTGAGCCCTAGGACCATACGTCAGGACTACCGGGCATGATGACTCCTTGCTGTCCCCAGTCCACCTGGCCTTGCTGCTGTTCCAGTTTCAACTGTTCTGCCTGCGGTTATGGAACCCCTACCTGTCCCAGACCTGCTGTTTTCAACTCTTAATGATCGGCTATGAAAAGCCAACTGACATTTATTCCTGATTATTATTTGACCATGCTTGTCATTTATGAACATTTTGAACATCTTGGCTCTCTCTAATTCTCTCCTTCTCTCTTTCTTTCTCTCTCTCGGAGGACCTGAGCCCTAGGACCATACGTCAGGACTACCGGGCATGATGACTCCTTGCTGTCCCCAGTCCACCTGGCCTTGCTGCTGTTCCAGTTTCAACTGTTCTGCCTGCGGTTATGGAACCCCTACCTGTCCCAGACCTGCTGTTTTCAACTCTTAATGATCGGCTATGAAAAGCAAACTGACATTTATTCCTGATTATTATTTGACCATGCTTGTCATTTATGAACATTTTGAACATCTTGGCCATGTTCTGTTATAATCTCCACCCGGCACAGCCAGAAGAGGACTGGCCACCCCTCATAGCCTGGTTCCTCTCTAGGTTTCTTCCTAGGTTTTGGCCTTTCTAGGGAGTTTTTCCTAGCCACCGTGCTTCTACACCTGCATTGCTTGCTGTTTGGGGTTTTAGGCTGGGTTTCTGTACAGCACTTCGAGATATTAGCTGATGTACGAAGGGCTATATAAAATAAACTTGATTGATTGACTAACCCCATTTACCTGTAGTGTCATGATGCCTAATCACATGTGTAGTAGACCTGCACCTAATTGCTAGGCTTTAACACAAAACATCTGCACCTTTGCACTTGGCTTCTAAGTACATCATCTATGAACTCTGGTCTCCTGCAGTTATTCCGTTCCTGACCTGTGTGCTCCCCCACCTGTAGCCTTGATAAACCCACCGTAGGCACCTTAGTCATTGTGCATGTCAGCAGCCACAGCATTCAGTGGTGGATCCTTTGTCAAATTCAATAAGGCATATATTTACTCACTTACCAGTATTCAACTTGGTGTTTATGTAATGTAGATTTCATTGGTTTCTGATGGCCTGCCTTTTTCCAGTTCCTCTCAGCGCTGCAGGTGAAGACTATCTGCACACTACGACCATCTCAGTGAACTGCTAAATCTTATCATCTATTGGTAGTTGAAGACTGACTAGAGGGCCCTCATTCAGCTGGCTTCAAAGCAAGCTTCTATGACACTTGGTGGGGACATGAGAGCTGACACACCAGGTAGACACCACATGTACCACAATACTATAAACTGTGCATTCATAAAGTATTCACACCCCTTGACCTTTTCCACATTTACTTGTGTTACAGCCTGAATTTAAAATGGATTAAATTGAGATGTTTTGTCACTTGCCTACACACAATACCCCATAATATCAAAGTGGAATTACGTTTTTTTGAAATTTTAACAAATGAATAAAAAAATGAAAAGCTGAAATGTCTTGAGTGAATAAGTATTCAACCCGTTTGTTATGGCAAGCCTAAATAAGTTCAGGAGTAAAAATGTGCCTAACAAGTCACATAAATTGCATGGACTCACTCTGTGGGCAATAATAGTGTTTAACATGTTTTTTTCATGACTACCTCTTCTCTGTACCCCACACATACAATTATCTGTAAGGTCCCTCAGTCGAGCAGTGAATTTCAAACACAGATTCAACCACAAAGACCAGGGAGGTTTTCTTATGCCTCGCAAAGGGCGGCATATATTGGTAGATTGGTAAAAAGAAAAAAGCAGAAATGTAATATCCCTTTGAGTTATTAATTACACTTTGGATGGTGTATCAATACACCCAGTCACTACAAAGACACAGGCGTCCTTCCTAGCTCAGTTGTCGGAGGGGAAGGAAACTGCTCAGGGATTTCACCATGAGGCCAATTGTGACTTTAAAAGTGTAATGGCTGTAATAGGAAAAATTGAGGATGGATCTACAATATTGTAGTTACTCCACAATACAAACCTAACTAACAGATTGAAAAGAAGGAAGCCTGTACAGAATAAAAATATTCCAAAACATGCATCCTGTTTGCAACAAGGCACTAAAGTAATACTTCAAAAAATGTGGCAAAGCAATTCACTTTTTGTCCTGAATACAAATTGTTATATGTGGGGCATATCCAATACAACACATTACTGATTACCACTCTCCATATTTTCAAGCATAGGGGTGGCTGTGTCATGTAATAGGTATGCTTGTATTCATTAAGGATTGGGGAGTTTTTCCGGATAAAAAAGAAATGGAATGGAGCTTAGCACAGGCAAAATCCTAGAGGAAAACATGGTTCAGTCTGCTTTCCACCAGACACTGGGAGATTAATTAACCTTTAAGCAAGACAATAACCTAAAACACAGGGCCAAATCTACACTGGAGTTGCTTACCAAGAAGACAGTGAATGTTCCTGAGTGGCTGAGTTACAGTTTTGACTTAAATCTACTTAAAAATCTATGGCAAGACCTGAAAATGGTTGTTTAGCAATGATCAACCATCAATTGGACAAAGTTTGACGAATTTTGAAAATAATAATTGACAAATGTTACAAAATCCAGGTGTGGAAAGCTCTTAGAGAGTTACCCAGAAAGACTCACAGCTGTAATTGCTGCCAAAGGTGTTTCTACAAAGTATTGACTTAGGGGTGTGAATACTTACAGTATATACATAAGATATTTCTGTATTTCATTTTCAATAAATTTGTCAATCTCAACAACAAAAAAATTACTTTGGCATTATGTGGTATGGGTAGATGAGTTAGAAAAAAATTTAATAAATTTTTGAATTTAGGCTGTGACACAAAATGTGGAATAAGTCAAGTGATATCGAATACTTTCTGAAGGCACTGTATGACAAGGTCTTTATGATTTGCTCTTGTAGAGTAAACTCAGTGAACCATATCACCACTATAGGTCACTGTGCAAAATATGGAAGCTATACATCAATGGGCTTTACAACTGGCAAAGTACTGGGCCTCTGACTTGTTCAGGTGAAATAATCATTTTATTATCTATATTCTAAAGCTGTAGATATACAGCTTTGTAGTAGTTTCATAACCATCTCTCCTCTAGAGCAATGAAGTGGGCAACAGCATACACATGGAGAAGGAAGGACTGTTCAGAAGTCTGAATTTCCTGGAGGGAGAGAATGTGAAAATAGACGCCATTGTCACCGACAGACACCCTTCGATCCAGAAATACCTGCAAGAGGAACATTCCTATGACTCTTGGCATACAGCAAAAGGTGTGTACATGAAAGGAATTGTAATTTGAAAGTGAACATCATCAAGTAACAATAGCCTGCTAACAGGTGACATTAGGTAGGACACTGTTAATTTAATGTTCAGGGATGATTAGGTCAGGGCATCGAAAGAACTTTAGAACACATTCTCTAAACTGAAGCAGCAGCACCCCCAGTGAGGTAGCCCTCCTGCCTATCCCTGTCTGTCCCCCGATGTAGTGGCAACTGCAGTCTGTTGAGTTGCTATTGAGCTTTAAGTGGCACTTCAGTCTTCCCTTCACCTCATTTAACACCTGATTTACCTAACATCTCAATAGGTGGTCCAAGTCATTATATAACGCAAGTGAGGGGGGTGGCCCTCCTCTTTTGTTCTCTGTTGCTCCTCTTTGTCCCTCAAGCAAGGGGGAGGGAAGTTGCCACAGATTCCCATCAGACTAACTCCTTGAAGTTTGCAGTTGTGTCAACAAAAACAAAACAAAAATTTGCCAAAAAATATTTTTTACCCTTTAGTGTATGTACTTTACTGTTTATACTTGGGATATCGCTTTTCAACAGTAAAAGTAAAAAAAATCATTGGAGGATGTCTTTCAGTTTGCATAATGACAGCTTCCCAGAGAGTAAGATAAGGACACCACCATGTCAACCGGTGACTCGTGTTGGCAAACAGAGGTACAACCAATCACGGTCAGTCAAGACAGGTGAACCGTAAACTCTCAAATTGATTAAATCAAATCAAATATTATTGGTCGCATACACATATTTAGCAGATGTTATTGCGGGTGTAGCAAAATGCTTGTGTTCCTAGCCCCAACAGTGTGGTAATATGTAACATACACACACATCTAAAAGTAAAAGAATGGAATTAAGAAATATATACATATTAGGATGAGCAATGTCGGAGTCCGGAGTGAGTGTGAGTATGTATGTATGTATATATATATACACCATATAAATATGGTGGGATGTATAGACATTATGGACAGTATGTGAATAGAATATGTCGTTTTTACTATACGTATCTGTAGAATACGTAGGATAGAATAGTATACATACAGCAATCGTGGAATAGGATGGTATTGACTAGAATACAGTATATACATATGAAATGAGTAAAACAGTAAGTTAACATTATTGCCATTGTTACCAGTGTTCCATTATTAAAGTGACCAGATTAGGACGGTTCAACAATGATGGTCCGTCCACCTCTGGTGGAGTCATTTTTGACTGGATTGTTTTTAAGTGATTTTGTTCCAGCCAAAGCGTGCGTCAGAGGGCTGCTGCAGTTTGAAAATAAAATGACTGAGAGTCCCCATCCCTCTGGGCTCAGTGCCAGCAGGTAAAAAGTGGGCTACAGTGAAATGTCTCACTGTGAGGTCTGAATTTAACGCCTCATTAAATACCACAATAAAGGGACTGCAACATCGCTCAGCAGCCCCAGACACACAGGGGGAATTATTCATTGTAGCAGTCAAATTCAAAAATGGGGTTTGGAGCATAGACGCAATAGACGGCATCCAAATCCAAAGCTATCCAAATAGCTTTTCTACTGACTCAAGTTTTTTTCCTTCGGTGAGACTTTGAGGTTGCATGCATTGTGACCTCTAGCCAGCATGGGCCTCACATCGCTTTGCGTTGAAGTGTGGTGAAAATAGGCAGTAAATCTATTTGAGCCGGCTCTTCTGGCAAGTGTGGAGGTAAAAATACAAGTAAATCTGAATAGATCTATGTATACTCTGTTTGGCCAGCTGCTAGCTTAGGAAATGACTGGCAATTCCCGTCTAATATTTAAACTCCAAACGGGATATGATTGCCCAAGGGCTGGTTAGAGGCATATTTCACATCATTTATCTTTCCAAATAGGTCAGTAATATACAGTGGGCCCTTCTACTGAGTGTGTATTTGCCAGAGCTTGCCTGCAGTCACATGGGGCATGTGCTCTGAATTCTGATCATGCAGTAAGACTTTATTAAAGATAAGCAGTTTATCGCAGGGATGGAAACGTACTCAGAGATAGCAGAGAGATTGTTCAAATGAATCTAGAGGATTATCCGGTGTTAACAATGCACAAAATAATGACTAATGATAATTTCTCTCTTTACAAACAGATCAATTCAATGATAAATGAAAGTAACCTGCCACTGCGTAAGTCATCTGAAATAGCTTTTAAATTGTCAATGGCTCCACACAAACTGAGAAAATACCCAGAAAGCACTTTATATCAGGAAAAGTGGATATCTGAGGGAGCAATGACTTCTTTAAAATTCTTTGAAATGGGGGAATGCAAATAAAAATGCATTTCGGTCTAGATTTAAATCGATCCCCTAATAATCTCTTACGTCAATCTTGACCACAGAAACCTGGCAGGGCACAAGCAGCTAATCTGCATTTGAAATTGAGGGGAAATTAAATGAGAGGCTATTTTCATCTTTACAAGGCATGACTGATACATTTCAAAGGCCAGAGAGAAGGCCTGGCCTCTCCAAGAATAATCATTGTTTAAGGAACTCCAGGAGAGATTACCAGGCTTCCAACAATCATGCGCTGGGAAATCTAGGAGGGAACAATCTGTCACATGGTCAGTCTCTTTCCTCTTAAAGTAGGAAGCCATGGCTAGGGAGAAGGAGAAAGCACTCCACTACCGCAACCCAATGGCTGACTATGAGAGGGCGATTTCACATGGAACTGGGAATGCATACCACTGGGACTGGAGGGGGAATCCCATGGTTGTGACTAGATGGAGTACAGCTATGGCCAGAAGTGAATTTTCGTAACAGGTTAGGAGAGCATTTTAGCTAACCCTAACCTAATTTTCCTAACCTGCTACGAAAAAGACACTTCCGGTCGAAGCTGTGTATCACCTAGTCAAAACCGAGTCCCACCCATGATAATAAAAAAATGAAACCAGGCCAAAGTTCACCCTGCCTAAGAGGGTGAACTTTGAGGGTGAATATTTATACTGGTAGTCTAATGAGAGCCAGGACATGTATGAGGAAGCCCAGTCCTCTAGGATGGGCCAGGACACAGGGAGAGCAGGTTTCTGTTGATGTTCCGTCCGGGAGCTCAGTGGAGGATTCATGTGGGGTTGAAGGTTGAAAGTAAAGGGCAATGCTCTTCCTGTCTGATTGACAGTCCATGTGCTGGGACCCCAGGCCTCACCGGGCCCCAGCCAGGCCACAGTGCGTGGGAACAGAGAGAGGGCCGCAGGGTGAGGTGAGAGACAGGAGGAACAGTCACTCTGCACACAGCTCATATCATAGCCCATCCACAGGCCCTCTGGCACAGTATAAATAAACAGAATGTGATAGCCTTGTAAATAGCCTCCTCTTTCCAGCATCGCTTCTTAAATAGCCATCCTGTTTTCGTATGTGAATACGTGTGCATGTCTGTGTATGAGAGTGACAGAGAAAGTATGTTTGATGTGTATGTGTTAGTGCCTTGTGAATGTGTGTGTATGTGAGTGAATACTATGTACAGTAAATGTGTATGTGAGTGCGTGTGCGCGTCAGTGGTGAAAATACTTCAACTCCTACCACTCTCATCACTCCCCATTCCTAGAATAGAAGGGGGTATCTCTTTACCTCCTCCCCAACGACGAGAGGTGAGAGGTCAGGGTTGGGCTGGTCTCTCCCTTGCCCAGCTCTGCTGACTCTAAATACTCGCCGACTCACAGCAAAGCTACCTTCTTAAGAGGCTCCCTCTCAGGAGGCTCTGACCAGCCACAAAGGTATGAGTGTGGTCCTCCAACCACAACACTGAAACAGAAGCCCTCTGTTGTAGTAAGAGTGCCCCACAGTAGACTATTCTTCCCAGCCACTGCAATTCCACCATCAGCAGCAGAGGTAGAGAGAAAAAGAATGGACAGATGTGTTCTCTGACACTATAGCCTGCTGCTTGGGAGACAGAAACCAGCTGGTCACGTGCTTACATTAGAAGCTCTGGGGTGGAGATGGGTCTGAGAAGAATGGGGGCAGATTTCCAATAACACAGTATAGCAATTTAAACCGGTCTTCTCTCATGGGCATAGCTAACATTTCAGTGACACAGGAGCCTCATCCACTCTTTGTTGCTCTTCTCATCTCTTTGACTTAATCTACGAGGCTGGCTCTATTCTGAACAGGTGGCTGTAGACATCAAAGGGCTTTAATAGTCAGACCAAACAAACACAGGTAGTACAAGGATGGTTTACAAAACAGGGACAAAAGGAAGAGGATTATCACATGGGCTGTGTGAGGTCAATGGGAGGTCAATGCTTTGTTGTGACTGGAGCAGACACAACAAACACTAATAATATGTTTGGGGTTATTTGGGTAAGGGGGCTTTACAATTTGTAGCAAGGAACAGTCCAATCAGAATCTGGCTTCAGGCTGAGATTTAAAGGATTTCTACCATGGACGGCATGCATGAAATGTTGTTACTCTGTCAAATAAATACAATGGTGTCTACTGCAGCTAAGCTTTAAATATGCCAGCAAGAAAGAGCTGAAAAGTCAGGGTAGACGAAGAGAGGGAAAGGGAGAAGTTATAAACATAAGATCTTATTCCAGTCTCAACAAAATATCTGGCAAGACTGGGTGTGCTGGCAACGGCTGTGTAATTAAATATTTTAAAAAACGATTTCTTTCACTGTATCCAAGGAATGGTTACAAGAGCCTGGTAGTCTGAAATATCAGAGTGAAGATCTTGCTTATTTCTATATAAACAGATCATTGACAGGGGGTGAACCTGTGCAGTCTCGGCCTTCAGCACTCAAATTCTCTGGCCACACTAACACACTCCACCACCGGCCCCTGCTACCATTCCAAGTCCTCCCCTCGAGAAGCGGCACACTCCGCTCTACCGTAATGAACCCAGTGAACTTCAACAGAGTGTGCTCATAGTCTATCTGACTGTGTCAGATGAGAGAGAGAGCAAAAGAAAGAGAGAGGGCGAAGGAGAGAGAGAGAGACAGAAAAGGATATCCACATGTGTCAGTGCTCTGTTGCGGTTAGTTGATTCTCTGATTCCTTGATTGACTCAATAACAAGACCCAGCACCTTGTACACTTGGAATTTGGAGCACATCCCATTTGATTCATTTGGTTCCAGTGGGATTCTACTCAACTGCTGCTTGGATACAGTTTCCATTTTTCCATTCTGACAATGAAAAACCAGAGAGAGGAGAAATAGCCAACTTCCTGGGTGTAACTAGGAACATATTGGCACCACAAGGAAATTCCTGCGTTACACATACATTGTAAAAAGGACCTGGAAACATCAACACACTCACAGCAAGTCTGTGGCTCACACTGCAAGAGAGCGAGAGGAAGGAGGAAGAGTGTGCCATCTGTCCAAACCTCTCCCTCTGAGTCAGTCAGTCTCCCCACAGGTGCTGAGGTCATTCATTCCTCATCCACCCAGTCCTCACCCCAACCCCTCCAACAGATCAATACAAGCGTTGCCTCTGAGTAACAGGGGGGGAATTTGTGTAAGGGTTAGTGTATGACCACTAGGAAATGATTAATAATGGCAGATATGATTACACGACTTGACTCATGTTTGAAATGGGGAATGTTACTTAAAGCTGGTGTGGGCGGATGACACATGGCTCTGCAGGGGTTTTCTCTGAGAAAGGGGGGGGCAGAGGAGAAAAAGACACACAGTGAGAAAGTCATTACTTGACCCACTCCAACATAGGGCATGTCATTCTCACACAGACTATCCAGCACTTGACATGCTTTCCGAGGCCTGTCAAAGGGTTAGGTAACTGAGAACCACAGGGGCAGGAGTTCAAACAGAGCACACTCCATGGACACACCATACAGTACCACTGAATAACAGTGTTGACCATAGAGGTCCCATTAGAGTAGCAGATATATACATGTAGAGCCTAATTGCCATCACAGTTTACAGTATGAATATCAGCGAATATCCTTAAACCTTCCTGTTCTACTGTAATGTGGGCATGAATAGGATACAGTGTCACGTTTACTTATTAAAACCAGCGGCTTTAGGAATAAAGGAGGCTATAGAGCCATCTGTGCTGCCCACCTTTGCTTCACTCTTCTCGTTTTGTCTTATTACTTCCCCTGAGTGAATGAAGTAAAAACGGCATGTCATTTCCCTCTAACTGCACAGAAGGTCTTGGCCCCTCAGGCATGACCAGTAGTGTTCCTCAAAGTTCTCCTGTCTGGAATGGACCAGGTTCTCTACTCCTGCAGCCGCTGGCAACACACAAGCATGAACACCACGCATATATACACACACACAATTTTCTGAGCTCTAAATCTCGTCTTCTCCCTGTAAACCATCAATTCCAGTACTACCAGAGCCCAGTCCAGACCTCTTCAACCCCACTTAGATAAATGATGGGGCGAGACGCTTCACAGCACAGCAGGTTCTTATACTTAGCCTAATTGACTGAACCAACAACCGCATGATACTACACACCCTAAGTGCCATAGATATCTCTTGCAATCCGCCAACCAATGCGGACACGCCAGACACAAACAAATCAGTGGTACAAAGATCCTATACTAGCCATAGCATAGGGGTTACATCACTGTGGGGATCTGACCAATGAAATCCATTCAGTAAAAGAGCCCCATTCCACTGTCCTGACGACCCTCTCTTTGATGGGATCAGAAGGCATGTGTCATCTGTAGACAGGGTCAGAGGCTTCACTGAAACCAGCCATTGGTCCAGTCGTCCATTTATCACACAGGACACTCTCTCTCGGTTTAAATAAAAATACAGAGTATTATCTGAAATCTCTTGAAACTGCACCGAAATTTGACACATTTAGTCGAAATACATTTTTTAATGGTATAAAATTAAGCCTTTATTACTCTTTCCCTGCATAGCTAACTGATCTGATTATGAATGATTGACCTTGAGATGATTTTTTTCTTCAACATATCAGATGACATGTTCCTTCTCTCTAATGAGTGATGGGGGAATAGCTCTCTGTGAGAAATAAGCCCCAGTGGAAATTGAGAGCAGCTTTTGAGCACACAGATCTGGGAGCAATTACACCGCCTGAGAAACGCATAAAACCTCAGACGTTTTACAGCGAACGCACGTAGAACACAGCACATAAAATGGATTCATTAACATTTTAAATATCATTCATCAATATCAGAACTAAACAACCAGTGCCAACATTTCTTGGACCCGATGTGAGGAAATTTTGGAGATTTCTATCAACACATTGCCCCACATTCGAGTGAAAACAGAGATTGACTCAAAGTCTGCATTCACTCTGATTACTCTTGACAAGACGAGGGCCTTGCGCCACGTCCAATGTGATTGCACATTTTCCAACAGTCTACTGTAGTGACAGGCAAAACAAACCAACAGCAGCAGGAGTTAGCACCGTTTCAAATACAGTATATTAAAATGCTCTAAGTGATTCAACCCATCACACTAATGGATGGTGATAACGAAACTATATTTAGTTGATAAACAACAATAACGCAATCAAACCAGTAGCAGGAAGTCCAGTCTTAAGAGCGCTGTGAAAACTCTCACAGAGAAAAAGTTGTTTTCACATGACCCTAATTGCTATGGAGAATGGGCTGAGGCCTCGCTGTCCTCTCTGACACCGTGTGGGGCACCAGCAGAGTGCCTGTATGATTATTTACAGATGAGCCCTCCGACCAACTCAAGCTTTGTTTTACAGTATGCACCACTTCGACTCCACTACTAATAAACTGTGAGGAGCGTGAAACAAAAACAGATTGGAAGAGAGTGATGGCTTAACCAAACCATTTCAAGCATTCTCATATATACAATAAATGGACATCAGTGGGGGTTGTCAACCACATGCTGCAGCTGAAGAGAGAATACTCACTGCTGGGGCCGGACAAGGTGAGGGGACTGCTTGACGGTCAGGGTCATCTGAGCCATGTTGCTGACAGGGACTGGGGCATAACCCTGCTGGGGGATGGGCACCTGCTGGGGAATGGGCCTCTGGGGCACTATGCTACGGCCATTGGTGTGTCCATTGGTGTGGCCGTTCCCTGGCTGCGCTGGGATGGAGGAGGTGGGCATGGTCCTCTGTTCACATGCCTTGCCATTGAAGCCCGGCTTGCAGACACAGAGCTGGGGCCTCAGACACATTCCTCCATTCTGGCACTGGGGCAGGCAGTTGGCTGCAGCACAAAACATAGGGGGAAAAGAGAAA
Source organism: Salvelinus namaycush (assembly GCF_016432855.1). Lineage (NCBI taxonomy): Eukaryota > Metazoa > Chordata > Actinopteri > Salmoniformes > Salmonidae > Salvelinus > Salvelinus namaycush. Next base: position 17,082,470 of record NC_052328.1, on the reverse strand, counting down.
GACAGAGAGAGTAAGACGGCAACGTGTACCTTTTCACACGGGCGCACACTCCAGAAGCAGACATATCCCATGTTAAATGCCACCTCTATGACGTTGTCTCAGGGAGCACTTTGGTAGCTACACTGTGTGTAAAAAACATTAGGAACACCTTCCTAATATTGACTTGCAACCTCTTTTGCCCTCAGAATAGTCTCAATCCGTCAGGGCATGGACCATACACAGTGTCGAAAGTGTTCCACAGGGATGCTGGCCCATGTTGACTCCAATACGTCCCACAGTTGTAACAAGTTGGCTGGATATCCTTTGGGTGGTGGATCATCCTTAATACACACAGGAAACTGTTGAGCGTGAAAAACTCAGCAGCGTTGCAGTTCTTTACACACTCAAACCGGTGTGCCTGGTACCTACTACCATACCCCACTCAAAGGCACTTAAATCTTTTGTCTTGCCCATTCACCCTCTGAATGGCATACATACACAATCCATGTCTCAAGGCTTAAAAATCCTTATCTAACCTGTCTCCTCCCCTTCATCTACACTGATAAAGTGACATCAATAAGGGATCATAGCTTCCACCTGGTCAGTCTATGTCATGGAAAGAGCTAATGTTTTGTACACTCAGTGTATTTTCAGACATTTATTGAGGAAACTCAGAGGGATTCATTTAGGTGCCATAGAGTCATTACTCAAACCAGAAGTAATGTACAAATTAGGAAAAAAGTATCATGAATTAATGCATTACCAAACATGTTTTTTTCTTGGTTAACAGATACAGTATTGAGCATTCATAATAAGCTTTCTGTCCTGCATAAAAAAGGGACAGGAATAAAACAGACAGAATCTGAATGCCTAACAATCATAGTCAGAGAAAAGTGTTCCCATGCCTTTCTCTCTGTCATTATTAGCAGCCAATGTAAATACCAACTCCATGGTTCCCCACACAGTGAATATATCCCCACCCATCCCAAAGCTGAGAGTTTGGTGGTGCTTTACTCAAGCAGAGGCCCTGCAATCAATGACTGGAGTCCCTGGTGCAATGACATCATGTGCGGTGGTTTGGGGCATCAGAGAGAGGGTGGGTCGGTCGGTGGGTGGGTCGGTGGGTGAGTGGGTGGGTGGGTGGGTCTGTCTGTCTGTCTGTGTGTGTGTGTATGTATTTGGGGTTTTCTTTGAATTAGATACAGGATACTTGCAGGTCACCTGTAATTACATTGGGCTCTTTTCTCTAAAAGGCTCAGGACTGGGGAGGACATTTTTCAATTACAAAGCATTTTTCAACCACACACACACACACACACACACACTTGCTTTCAGCTGAACCAAAATTCCAGTGGGCTACACGTGTGTGAAGTGTGAGAGGAAAAGGCTAAGTGAGGGGTCTCTCTCTCCCCGGCCCCACAGGGTCCCTGAGGGGGGTGTTCCTCCACCACACTCCTCATTAGCTCCTTTTGATTTGTGAAAGTGATCAATGAGAGTGAGAGCAAACTGCAAGTCATGCACCACCCAAGGGCTTGAAAAAAAAAATCCCTCTCTCTCGATGGGCATCTACAACTGGTTCACCACTGGTTCTCCCCCCCACTGAGCTAGTCAGAGACATGAGACCTAATGAACGCATGCTGTGCAACAAGCATCAGGGGGCGATTACATCAAAGATGACATCACTCCTGCTGAGTTACGTTTTGGTTTCTACATAGCCCACACTATCATTTTCCATTCTGGGGCGCCTTTTTTTGCTTTCATTTCCGAGTAAGGTAAATTGTTTTCTTTTTTCACCGATGTACCTTTGCGGGACCTGAGTAAGGCTGCCATCTGTTTGTGAATAGTTCCTCTCAGGCAGAGGTAGGGCTACACAGAACGCTGTTCTGTGACAAGGGCACGGTATAAGTGATGCCGACTTAAGTGTTAGCTGGGGAGGGGAAATAAATCATTCAAAGTGACATTACACTTTGATGAAACTACAACTCGGCTGACTCATAGGGAGCGTTGCTGGAGTCTGCAAAGGTCACGGAATACAAACATGTATGTGTCTGTGTTTGGGGGGCGGGGATACTCCCTCTCTCAGGAAATAATGTTCTAGTGCAGGTGTTAGGGGATGTACCATTAGTTGAATAACCAGCCATCCTACACCCTGTCCACACCAATCCCAACAGCCTCACTGATTCCCAAGGCAGCGGACGACCCAAGGTTTTTATTACCTGATTCTTTCCTCACACACACAGTTCAATTGGGTCTGAAATAGTGTTGCAGTTGTGTGAATACTGTTTGACAAGAAAGAAAATATTACTTTTTGCCTGATGTCTTTTTCCTCACTCATGCTTCTTTCTACTCAATATAAACTGTGTCTGTCTGCCCACCTCCTGTACAATATGTAGGACAGAGACAGAGCCCCTACATTGCTGACTCAAGCAGTCTGGGCCTCAACGGCCATTTCTATCAATTAGAGCTAATCATTGTGTTTATCGCTGGAGTTAACACAAGACCACATTTAATTCTGTTGCTGTCCATTGAATAAGCAGCAGCATTGTAAACTTCCAGCCAAGTGTCAGACATTGAAGAGCCAAGTCGATTAAGACATTCCTGTTGCCATGGTACTGTGCCCATACTTGGTCCTCACCCCACTTAACTGCTGCTCCAGATCCAGGGCGTCTGGATGGGCACTGTACAATGACAGCAGCCACAGACGTTCCCCTCAATCAGCAGACTAATCATAAATCACCAGGTGCTGGGTTGAGATGAACACCGCTCTATTTCCTCCATCTCTCTCGTCACACATTTCCATTGTCTAAGAATGGACTGATTTCCCTGATTTATTATGCTCTTCTTCCCCCTCCCCCCTCTTTTTCATTCCCTCCCTTTAGCTCTCTGGCTTGGTAAAAGAAACGTCCTAGTCGTGCTCGCCTGGTGTTGGCAGGCGGCTGCGATCGCAGAGAAATGTATGGTATGCATGCGTAGAGAGGAGACCCAGAGACTAAACACATACCTGACGGCCCTGAGTAACCAAAGAAATCCACAAAGGAAACGTCAAGTAATCAGGAACATAAAGCCTGGTTATGAGGTCTGCAAAGGGGAGGCCCGGTAACGCAACAGAGACAAAGACACAAAGTAGCAGTATTCAGATGGAGAATATATTCCATCAAGTTGTTCTGAGAACATTAAATATCAGATATAATGGTGGGATTACCTGGATTACAGGAGCGTTTTAAATATTCATTTTACAGTAAAGTCTTTAGCTTTTCCTTGTTCATTTTCAAAAGAGTTTCTCTGCCTCTTCCAACTGGCTCTAGTTCGATTTCTCCTATAGATTGGACTAGCCCTGTGAGCGCTACAGCATCTTTAAATTACCCTCAACTAAGGATGAGGAGCAAGAGCACAAAAACACCTTTGTTAGTCCATCCCACCACATCACTACAGTATCTGGCTGCCTCATTTGCTTTCAACATCCTGCGCTGTATTTTAGGGACACGCAAGGCAAAGCATGAGAGAACTTAAAGTCCCAGTGCAGTAAAAAAAAAAAAAAAAAATGTTATGTTTTATTTCCTGATAGTTGCTGGTTGAAAATACAATCTGCACAGGAACCTCTAATCAACAGGCTGCATGGGCGGGAGTTTTGGATTTTGATGGTGACATCACCATGCGATAAATTGGTTGATAGACCCCCCCCAAAAAAGTGTTCCAAACCTCTCTGCCAATAACAGTTCGTTTTCAGTTTTCCCTCCCCACTAAGACCACTCCCAGACAGTCCTAGCAAAATTATTGCTTGAGGAAAAAAACGTGTTGCTAAAAAGCTACTTTTGCCCATTTTTATGGAAATCTGTTAGTAAGGTTCTCAATTTATATAAAAACGGCTGCTTTGGGCATTTAAATATATAAAATGGTTGAACCTGTCACATTCTCTTAACTTTGGGAGAGTTTCAAGTAGCCTCTTCTTGAGCGATCCTTCATGAAAAACGAAGACTGCTCCTCAGCTGTGCCGTGCAGCTACGCAGAAGTGAAATATTTTCATGTTCTGTTTTGTCTGGCCCGGTCTGCTTACTTTTGGGTTGCACTCAGGTAAGGGAGAAATGGTCTGGGCAGCTTTTCAAAGCGTTCGATTACCATGCGGCTCCACATTGTACATAGCCCCGCCAGACTCCAGTGGAAGCGCAGGGATTGAGCCTGATGGAGATGCTGTTGCCTGAACCCCAAAGGGATCTGGAAGACCATCTAACGCAGGTCTCTCTCAGACAACAAAAAAGTCTAACAATCTTTATCTTTCATTTCTACACCTGTCTTCTTATTCTCTTGAATTGAACTTGCGGCAATATGGTTATGAGGGCATATTGTGTGTTGTTGCGGACAGCTGTAATTTTAAAGAGGAACACTACAGTTCTGCAGTTAGTGTAGGTATAAAAGGTACAGGAAATGACTGCTCCCGAGTGTTAATACACAGCTCAGAGTTGGTAAGAGCTGGCAACACCAAGGTCGTGTATTGAATACCCACAGGGATCACATATGAATGCACTCACTGTACTGTCAGCCACTTTGTATAAAAGTGAATGTTAAGTGGCATTTGTTATTATATCAAAGGCCTATTAATACTACAAGCTATTTTCTGTTGCGCAGTCTTGAATCTAGCAGAAAAAAACAGAGTGCTATTCCGCTCTGCAATTCAATAATCACATATCGTTAGACTACCTTCCTTGCGTCAGGAATAGACTGAATACATCCTTGCGATGTTTGCTCATCATCTCTATTAGATTACAGTCCATTAAGAGGACAGAGAGGTGTTTGTAACATCTGCATCACATGCTTGAAACTGTCTGGATGCCATTAAGACAAACAAATAAATAAACAATCTCATCTAAGGTGCAAAACATGTATAACATATTATCAACATTAGTGTCATGGTTACAGCATGATGTCATGTAATAAAGAATGGCAATAACAGCTTCCTGATTAAACACGCTTGGTCGATTTGCTTGGTATTAAATAGGCCAGGTTTTCAGCTCTCTGTGTCATTGTTTAAGGAACGTTTTAAAATGAGCTACACTCACTCTTAAATGCACATACATTCTTGAGTACGTATTGTGGGTGGCTTGGCATGAAAAATATCATGGATTAAATATCCTAGTGGTAATGTATGGTAAGATTTTCACAGCTTCTACTAGCTACCTGCAAAATTAAAAACTGGGCTTGCCTTGGTGGGAGGTTGTTGGCGTGACTGCCAACCTGAAAGAGCACTTTATGCAGCATGCTAGCAGGCCACGTGTAAGGCGTTGCCAGAACAAACAAAATTAATATCTATTAAGGAACCCTTTTGTTAGCATTTTCGACGAGGACAGTGGGTGGAGGGGCTGGGGTGTCCTGGAAATCAAACCCCATTAAACATTTAGGGGGTGGATTTACAACCTAGTCTACCTTCAGTAGAGAAAAGAGCTGATCCTGAAAAACTAATTGAGCAAAAGCTATAGAGAGCGATCCATAAAAGATATAGCCCAGGAGTGAGTTATTATAATATTTTTCCATGTATGAAAAAACAAGCACAATGAAAATAAGGAAGAAAAGCCAAGCATATGCATTGGTCAGTTACACTAATTCATCAATCATAGTTGCATTATTCATCATATTTATTAGGGTTGTCTAAAGCAATTCATTGCTATAGATGAATGGAACTTCTCCTCACAGTGCTTCCCTGGTGCTATACTACTGTAAATATGAATATCACGGCCAGTGAAAAATCCTAGAACTGAGCGGTGAACACCAGATGACCTGAGGATAAGCTGGGAAAATAAGAACATAAAGCCATTTTCCCAGAAAGAGCAACTGTACAGTAAAATATATCTAGTGGCATAAAGATCTCCGTAGATTTGTAATAAAGCAGTCGTTGAAAGTCCCTGTAACATTTCATCTTACTCCATCCTGTCCACCCCGATTCCAGCATCTGGCTACAGTAGGGCATTCTGGACTCTGATCCTGACATCAAAAGGACCAATTAAAGCCATGGGTACTGTAGGAATGTCCACTATTGGTTCTCTTCCAGAGACCTTGCACAGCGTTTCCCGTTCCCATGTAAACAGTAGCATTCCCCCACGGTGGATTGCATGCCTGCACCCACTCCCCCACCCAACCTCTGCTGCCTCAGACCATGCCAAGGAGACCATGCCAGTCTACTAAGTGGAGCGCAGTCTTAAGTGGGAGCAGACCAGAGTAGTGCAGGCACGCTGGGCCTATAAAACATATGAATCAGGGGTCCTAGACTAAAACGTAAGCCCTGGTTTCCCCAGGAGGTCCACCAGACTCGGCGCGGAGAGACCGTCTGTCTCTTATATAACCAGCTGGCAAAGCCTCACGGTGGAATAGGAAAGAGATCCAGATGATGGGGCCGAGCCAAGAGGTATAAAACACTCCAAACCTGTTTCTCTTTCGGGCCGACCCTGTGCGCCTACTCCTATGCAATAATAGTGTTCTCATGACTCTGCAACACAGGCCCTAACACACTGACAGTCCTGTCATTGTTCCCAGGTGGGCAGAGTCACTGTCAGCAATGCCAGTTATTTATAGAGAGTAGCATAGAAAGGTGCTGTTCTCCAATCTGTCACTGCTAATCATCTAAAGGCACCTTCAAAACATGTATGTATGTATGTATGTATGTATGTATGTATGTATGTATGCATGCTTGGGTGAGTTTCCAAGTAGTGGACGTAAGTATACTGGATGGATTATATATATATTCAGTATGATGCTGGTATTCTGGCACAGATCTGCCTGATGAACAACGGGAGTCAAGACGATTGTGTACATTTTCCAAAGGAAGAAGTTATGAGGTGCCATGTACAATATACAGTGAATCCAAGACTGTCATCAAGAATTTGGAAGAACATTTTGAACCACTGCAACTTTTTGGCCCGCCTGCGGCAGCGGCTCGGCTGTGGTAGTGGATACTCACGCTTGGTGCACCGCTGCGATCCAGAGGCCTTACTCCATCCGTGACAGCACTGCCCTCCACAGACATTCACCCTGCAACAACACCCAGAGACAGAGATCGAGCATTGTCACACACACAAGACAAACTCATTTTGTCTAAAACTCACCTGCTGGTTGGCCTAGTGACCCACCTGTGCCGCCCAGCCTGAGATGAACCAGTATAACTGGGCCAGATCTGTTTTTAGGGGTTTCCTTTTATTGGAGGTGAAGCTGGGAGTCCCTAGCCTGGTGCTGAGACTGTGGGAATGTCCCCAATAATCATACATCTGAGAGTGCTGCGACTTGGGGCCCTGCAAATTCTGGTCTTGCTCCTGAATACAACAGGATCTGGGCCATTTCGCTTGACTACTTAGTTTCCTTTGAGCATATTTTATTATTTTAGAACAGTACTTTAAATTAGCTGTTTTTCTTTCTGTCTCTTTTGAGTGGATGTTAATACATTTCCTTATTTCGTATCAGCTTGAAAGTGGTAAAAAACAAAGTTCAGAAGTGATACATTGAACTTGAAATGAATTAGGTTAAATGTCTCAAACAAGGAGCCTACATTATTGCACTGTTTTGATTTGTCAGAAATATCAAAAAGCTACCAGAAACAAATGCACTGTATCATTTAAGATGGTCTTGCAGACTATTTATTTAACAACCATCATACTGTATGTTCATGTGAATTATTATAGTGAATACATTGGCCAGACTAAAAGCGAGTTCCTTTACCAGGTGCATGACTACAGTAGTAGTACGTTGACCCAACATAGGCAATACATCTGTATACCAGACCAGCTTGATATCCAAGAGGATAAGTAGACTATAGACAGACAGATGAACTCTTCTGTAACAGGAACTATTTTCAGACACCCACTGGTTAACTTACCCTGAAATTTTCATTTGGTGACTTTGGTGAACGTTGTGGCTGGTCTGCCGAATGACTTGCTGGTGCTGAGTAAACTGTGTATCCTGGCGAAGCGGGATCGGGTTCGCTTGGTTACCCATCCTACGGGTTCGGACCTGGCTACCATAACTGGCCGTGAGCTCCACATTGTAGGCATGGGGCTGTCCTGTGGCACTGGAGCGCGAAGAAATGGAACTCACATGTACCCTGTCCGTCCCGCTCGGACCTGGCTGCAACACGTAGTATCTCCTAAAGCCACTCTGATCCGTGGACACAAATGCTGGTGACATGAATAAACCTATAGAAAACAAGAGGTCCCATCTGATCCAAGCCATATCCAGTCAGTATCCGCGTAAAGACAGAATACTTTCTGAAAACTTTATAACAAATTCCTTGAAGGTCGGATGTTTCTTCTGCGCAGTCTGAATCTGGAAAATAAAAACTCCTCTGACTTTAACGCAAGTAAAACAGTTCTATATCCCTGAACATATTCGTCTATGCTTCGCCTTGCAACCCGAATTTAAAAACGATAACTAAAAACGTAGGCTTAACTTTAAAAAGTGAAAAATAAAATAGTAAATAATAAATGTAAAAATGTGATCATGGATCTAAAACACTCCTTTATCCCTGTGCAGGGTAGGGGGGAGCTGGACAGCAGATGTTACGGCTGCTATGGCTATGTCTGTGCAATATTTTACCCTGCAGATGAGATTGAAAACTCTTTAAAAAGTTTCACTGTGTAAAGGAGTTAGTGTCAGAACTGAACAGCCAATCTCCAGCAGACATGACGTCAGGAGTGGGACGTTTATTGGAACACACTTGTGGGGCTGAACCCTAAAAAAAAAAGTTTGGAGTACGTAGCATAGACTGTAAAAAATTCCCAGTCCCCAAAGATCTAAAGGAAATCCATTCCTCAAGACGCATGTACTTTCTACTTGCTGTCGGCAAGAGCGCGCTCAGCAAAGTGACAGCAGGCATAACCCAGGTTGTACAGCAAGTTAATGAGTGATAAGAGTATAGCAACATGCTTATAATAATGTCCATTTATAAAATAACACACCCAATAAGCCAAGTGTAATGTGTACAACTAATTCATGTAACAGTTCTTAATTCATATTTATAAATAACATACATATATATATGTATGTAGGCTATATGCTGTCATAGTCCTCCATCTTGTTACTTCTGACCCATAAAGTCCTGCATAAATCATAAAGGAACTACCATGCGTCATAAACTATAGCCAAATATTCATAAAGCCATGTGTGCACCATTATTCATCCAACAACCCACATGAGTTACTTGTCAACAGTTGCGCTGGGGCCATTCCTGGTGGCTTCTAATTTCCCACGGTTATCTCTAGTTCCTGTCCTCTTACACAGCAGGGTTACCAGCAAACCCTGTGTAAATTCTTCAACATTTCCTCATTATTTCTTTGAAGATTGCAGGGGATATTCCAGTACTGGAGTGAGTTCATTGAAGACATGCACTATGGAGCACACAGAGTGGTTTTAAGGGCCTACACCCAGATGAAAATGAGCCCCATTGAGTCATTGTGTGCGCTTTGGAAAACATACACAGTACCACGAAGTCTTATGACGTTGGTTCTCGAGTGAGGGATATCTATCTAATTGTCTTAAAACCTCTATGTCCCGGCACTCAAGGTTTGAAGTGGGTGGATACCACAGGAGGCTGCTGTGGGGACGACGGCTCATAATAATGGCCGTAACGGAGCAAATGGATTGGCATCAAACATCAAATACCATTCAACTTATTCCGCTCCAGCCATTACCACGAGCCCGTCCTCCTCAATTAAGGTGCTACCAACCTCTTCTGGGGGATACTGGATACAGTGGTGTCATACATAGATGAAAAAAAGAAAGCCCTCCAGAATGAGGGAGCGGAAAGGAGCGGTTTGGGAAATGTTGCTCTGAATTTCACACACAACCAGAACCCAGTGTCTGTGGAGCAGCATCCTCAGAGAAGGGGACAGATCTGTGGAGAAAGACAGGGTGAAGCACGTGTCATCACCAATGATGCAATATGAAATACACTACATATACACAAAAGTAAGTTGACACCCCTTTCAAATGAGTGGATTCGGCTATTTTCAGCCACACCCGTTGCTGACAGGTGCATAACATTGAGCAATCAGCCATACAAACTCCGTTTTGGGTTTCCATGGCCGAGCAGCCGCACACAAGCCCAAGATCCCCATGCACAATGCCAAGCTTTGGCTGGAGTGGTGTAAAGCTTGGCGCCATTGGACTCTTGAGCATTGGAAACTCGTTCTCTGGAGTGCTGAATCACGCTTCACCATCTGGAGGTCTGACGGACTAATCTGGGTGTGGCGGATACCACGAGAACGCTACCTGCCCGATTGCATAGTGCCAACTTTAAAGCTTGGTGGATGAGGAATGGTCTGGGGCTGTTTTTCATGGTTCGGGCTAGGCCCCTTAGCTCCAGTGAAATGAAATCTTAACGCTACAGCACACAATGACATTCTAGACAATTCTGTGCTTCCAACTTTGTGGCAAGTTTGGAGAAGGCCCTTTCTTTTTCAGTATGACAATGCCCCCGTGCACAAAGTGAGGTCCAAACAGAAATCGTTTGTCGAGATCGGTGTAGAACTTGAGCACTGACCTCAATCCCATCGAACACCTTTAGGATGAATGGAACGCCGACTGCGAGCCAGGCCTAATCGCCCAAAATCAGCGCTCGACCTCTCGAATTCTCGTGGCTGAATGAAAGCAATTTCCCGCAGCAATGTTCCAACATCTAGTGGAAAGCCTTCCCAGAAGAGTGGAGGCTGTTATAGCAGCAGAAGGACCAACTCCATATTAATGCCCATGATTTTGGAATGAGATGTTCGACGAGCAGGCGTCCACATACTTTTGGTCATGTAATGTAGCTGGGCAGAAATGCAATCCTCCAGTCACTGATTAAATCTAGGTAAATCTCATGTGCCATAACTGTACATGTGCCCAGCAAACAGAGTCAGAGTCTGAAATGAAGTCTCAAATTGCTTCTGGAAAACATTTAAGTCATAGCAAGTCTGTGGGAAGGGATCAACAGACATACACAAGTTGTATGTAAAATATTTTAGTCATTGAGCTTTCAGGTCACGTTTCTATACAGAATGTTACTCTTCTGATAAATCTTATTTTGTAATAGAGTCCTTGCTCATGGAGGTCCTGACCAAAAACTGCCCATCCTGATGATTGATTCCTAATTCATTCATACCACAATGAATATCATGAAACTTGATGCCATTTTGGTGTTGCTCGTAGGCAATGACCTTACCATCGTATTTCAGCTGCAGTTGGTACTTTATGAGGATGTTGTCAAGTTGTCACTAAGAAACATCAGGAATGTTGAGAAGAAACAGGAGGCTGAACAAGCACCCTGTTTCCCTGCTTCAAAGGGAGGCCTCTCCAAATGTATGACGTCATGGCAGCAAATCAGTGTTATGTTTGACAATTAGTAGGCAGATATAACTATATTCTCCCTGTGTCTGCTGGATATATGATAGTAAATGATAATGACCATTATTTCACATTTGTATTAAATGACTGACATTCTGGGACAGAAATCTGGTTATGATTGAGTGGTTTGGTATGCAAACAAATTGTGTAATCAAGACCTGTTGAATATATGGAATGTATTGATACATTATTCTTATGGGTGATGCACACTTCCTTCCCAATCCATAGATTGTCACCAGATTGAAAAAATAAATTTTTATAACATATGACCTTTATTTTGACAGGGAGTCAATAACATCAAATCAAATTTCATGAAAGAACTACAGCTATGACATACACGGAGTATACAAAACATTAAGTACACCTGCTCTTCCCATGACATAGCCTGACCAGGTGAAAGCTATGATCCCTTATTGACGTCACTTGATAAATCCATTTCAAATCAGTGTAGATGAAGGGGAGGATACAGGTTAAAGAAGGAATTTTAAGCCTTGAAACAATTGAGACATGGATTGTGTATTTGTGCCATTCAGAAGGTAAATGGGTAAGACAAAAAATGTAAGTGCATTGGAACAATGTATGGTAGTAGGTGCCAGGCGCACTGGTTTGTATCAAGAATTGTAACGCTGCTGGGGTTTTCACGCAAAAAAATGTCCTGTGTGTATCAAGAATGGGCCACCACCTAAAGGACATCTGTGGGAAGCATTGGAGTCAACATGGGCCAGCATCCATGTGGAATGCTTTCAACACCTTGTAGAGTCCATGCCCAGACGAATTGAGGCTGTTCTGAGGGCAAAAGGTGGAAGTACAACTCAATATTAGGAAGGTGTTCCTCATATTTGGTGTACTCAGTCTATAACACATGTCCATATATACTCGTATAAAAGTAATTTCCTCCCTAAGTCACCTACACTGTAGGCCTTTCCTCCAATGCAAGGCAGAGACACAGTCCATGACAAAGAGGCACAGGCAAAGAAAAACATTTCTACGATAGCAATAAAACAAGTATGATAAAACAAAGGCAATGTCAAGGTCATTTTTATTTGGGAGAAAATCCATGAGGAGAAGATGGTAGGATCTGTCTGTAGCCCCCGGGGCCCGAGGCATGATGATGATGATGAGATAGCTGTACTGTGCGGGGGCTGCCTCCATGGTGTCTGTCCTGTGTGAGTGAGGCGAGGTGATACTTTCATGATACTTTCATTTCATTTCTCATCTGCAGAGCTCTCACTGCACCTGTGGGAGTCCAGCTTTGGGGGGGGGGGTTATGACTAATACATTCTCACAAGGCAAGCTTGGTTCTATGATCATAAGGCTTCATCTTTGTACAATTTATGAATGTATACATTTCCTGATTTCTATATTTTCCGCAGAGAAGGTGTCTTTTTGATGACCTGCGGTGTTGAGCTAGCATTCCTTAACCATGCTTTACACCACACGCCTCAAGGGGGGAATTATACCAAATTACACTTAGTACATACGAGTGTATCACAGTCCTTTACAGTTAGTCGCATCTCTTCTTCCCTGTAAAAGCGTCTAAAGTACTCTTGGTAAGGACCAGGGTGAGGGGTGCAGGTCACCTGACAGTGTCCCTAGGAGCCATGTCTGCTCTGGGACAAGTTTACTGTAGGAGGTCCTTAGAGGTGTGTCTATAGTGAGGCATTCATGCTGATTCGCTGCGCAGCTGGCCACTCTGGTCCTGCAGCTCCGTGATAAGCTGTTCCAGCTCTTTGACTTGATCAATCAGGTCGCCATGGATCTCCCCAGAAGCAACATCTGTGTGCAGTTGCTGAGGAAAATCAGTGTAAAGAAATTAAATTACTACATTTGGTTAAACGTTATCGCAAAAAACGTGAGGTCGGTGAAGTAGTTCAGGATTGATGTGAGTAGTCCGATACATCTGTATGTGGTGGTGGGGTGCTGGCATGAAGACCAAGTGTACTGTACCTTGGCTTTGGTGGCCAGGCTTCTCAGGCTGAGACGAGTGGAGGACAACATCTGCATTGCCTCCTGGGGGTTACTCTTCTTTTTACTACAGCTGAGGGTCACTGTGAACACAGAAATGTGAGAAATAGAGACAGAAAATACCTATTAGCACATACATATTTGTGATTAAAAGACAGAGACCCTTATTTATGTCTATTAAAATGAGTGACTGCTGGAAGGAGACAACCACCCATCATGGAAGGGTCAGGAGAGATGAGGGGTTTCTGGGTCGGGGTCCATGGACCTACCTGCCCTGGTGAGACACTGTGGCACCATGGACCTATGCATGACGAACAGGTCTCATATAGACACACGACTGTGGGTTATACTGCACATGTGTGTGAGTCATTTCTCCTGGGACTGGTTAATGGGCGCTCCACCTCCCTCAGGGAGATTTCTGCAGTCAGTGACACTTCAGTGGGCCTCATCTCATTACACTGAAGACACTTCACCGCTCAAACCCGCCGCGAGTGGCCTGGCAGCTAGCAAATTAATAATAAGACGAGACCTTTTTCCCCAATGTCTTTTTAATCACTCCTGTGATTACTGTCCGAGATAAGATAACCAACATGTCCTCTGGAACGCTTCACAGTGAATCTGCATTCAACAGGATGAAACACCATCCACACAAACACCATTCCTGACCCCAACAAAGTGATGACTAAAGTTCAGAAGAACTGGTGTTATCCTGTGCTGCTTTGAGAAACATACCTAAACAAAGCTATGTTCCTGAGACCAGTGATGATATTGATGGGCTATTTCCCCTGCATCGCAGTCTTTTGTCTTGGTGTTTACACAACACCTTTTATCTCTCTCTCGCACGAGGAAGGGAAAACAATCGGCGGTCTCTTCTCCTCTCTATCTGTGCTACACCTTTTCCCTGTATGGTCCCCTTCAGCTGCGACAGCACGAAAGGTCAAAACGGAGTGATTTATGGATGAGGACCTCTTCTGCTCTACCCTCCTTGTTCTCATCACTCTACTTTTTTCTCATCCCTCTCTTCCGAGCTCTGTGGATGCAGTGCCCAGGCCCATCATAGAGGTTGGTTGCGAGTGAGGCTGTGGTAGAAGGGCTTGGTGGGTTCTGATCCATTTGCTAAGCCTGTCTCTCTAATAAATGACTAAGATCAAAAGCTCTCTGGGTCTTTTCTGAAGGGCTGAAGGACAGGGGAGGCATGTGGGAGTGTTTTGGGATACATACCACAGCCTGTGTGAGGAATTAAGTGTATGTAAGGTGTGTACGGTGTGTGTGTGCGCGCGCGCATGCAAGAGAAAAGGTGTGACCTGAGTGAAGATGAGCCCTAGCGACAACATCAACCCCAGAGATGTGTTGGGGAAGGCAGGGCTGCGTCCTTACACATTGCTATTCCTACCGTGTTATCCTGACTCCCTCTAATGTTTAATTCAACACAGCATCCGGCTGTAATGAAAAACCTGGGGATTCTCGAGATTAACAACTTTAATGGAGTTCTCCTATAGGACACTCTCCTTCCTTTGCCTGCTGTCTCCATCTCCACTCCATCCCCTAACCCCCTCCACACTAACACGCAAAGCAATTGTTTGGATCAGGATTGCGTCTGCAGAGGGCAGTGGGGTAAGCGGCTTGTTTGTCTTTTTAACTCTTCGCGTGTCTGCAATCCATCATGTCTCCTCCCTACGCGGCTGACGCAAAGGCCTGTAGGAGACGTGACATTAAGCGTGATGGAGTGTTCATAAGTCTCCGCCAATAAGCGGCGGTCACGTGTGGCTCGGGTGTGTCAAAGAAACGTGTGTGTGTGTGACAGGGCCTAAAATGAAACACCTGCCAAATGTGGGTAGATTTTGGCATTGTCGGGTAAGAATGTCTAATTCACCAGCCACGTTGCGGGTGGTTCACTCAAGGCTCGACAGTGTGAGCATTTCATAAAAATAGTCAAGTCAAGTAAGCACAAGTGCTAGTTGTGATTTTATAGCTAAATAAATGCTGTAGTAGCTGTTTTCAAAGTATTTCTGCCGTTTTGTTTCATATCTGGTAATGCTCAAAGCAAATCGGAATCCTAACGCTAAGTAGCGAGTGCATACATTTACATACTTTTTTTCGTACCGTTCCCCCGCGGGAATCGAACCCACAACCCTGGCTTTGCAAATCAAGTTTATTTTTATTTTATATAGCCCTTCGTACGTCAGCTAATATCTCGAAGTGCTGTACAGCATGGCAAATGCCATGCTCTACCAACTGAGCTACACGGGATTGTGGTCACAGAATATCAAATTAAATCGAGCACATTACTTTGCACTAGTATTACATTTATTGTTTTAGAAACATTACCAAGCATGCTCATCTTTTTTTTGTGTGTTGTGTCATTATGGCACAAAAAATACTTCGGCTGGTAAAAAATCTGAGTGTCGGGTTGATTTAAAAAAAATCTACAGTACCAGTCAAAAGTTTGGACACCTACTCATTCCAGGGTTTTTCTTTATTTTTACAAATTTCTACATTTTAGAATAATAGTGAAGACATCAAAACTATGAAATAACACATATGGAATTATGTAGTAACCAAAAAAGTGTTCAACAAATCAAAATATATTTTATATTTGAGATTCTTCAAAGTAGCCACCTGGAATGCATTTCAATTAACAGGTGTGCCTTGTTAAAAGTTCATTTGTGGAATTTCTTTCCTTCTTAATGTGTTTGAGCCAATCAGTTGTGACAAGGTAGGGGAGGTATACAGAATATTGCACTATTTGGTAAAAGACCATGTCCATATTATGGCAAGAACAGCTCAAATAAACAAAGAGAAATGACAGTCCATCATTACTTTAAGACATGAAGGTCAGTCAATTCTGAAAATGTCAAGAACTTTGAAAGTTTCTTCAAGTAAAGTCGCAAAAACGATCAAGCGCTATGATGAAACTGGCTTTCATGAGGACCGCCACAGGAAAGGAAGACCCAGAGTTACTTCTGCTGCAGAGGATAGGTTCATTAGAGTTAACTGCACCTCAGATTGCAGCCCAAATAAATGCAGAGTTCAAGTAACAGACACATCAATATCAACTGTTCCGAGGAGAACGTGTGAATCAGGCCTTCATAGTCGAATTGATGCAAATAAACCACTACTTAAAAGGACACCTCCAGGCGGTGTAAGAGCTATTTGACCAAGGAGAGTGATTCAGTGCTGCATCAGATGACCTGGCCTCCACAATCACCCGACCTCAACCCAATTGAGATGGTTTGGGATGAGTTAGACCGCAGAGTGAAGGAAAAGCAGCCAACAAGTTCTCAGCATGTGGGAACTCCTTCAAGCATTCCAGGTGAAGCTAGTGGAGAAAATGCCAAGAGTGTGCAAAGCTGTCATCAAGGCAAAGGGTGGCTACTTTGAAGAAAGTCAAATATAAAATATATTTTGATTTGTTTTGGTTACTACATGATTTGATATGTGTTATTTCATAGTTTTGATGTCTTCACTATTATTCTACAATGTCAGAAATAGTAAAAATAAAGAAAAACCCTTGAATGAGTAGGTGTGTCCAAACTTTTGACTGGTACTGTACCTGCCACAGTGGTTGGTATGTGGGATAAGGTCTGTGCGTGTAGGGGCAGGAAGTGCGTCACTTACCGTTGGCAAGATCTATGGCTCTCCTTATCACCTCCTTGAAGGTCCCAGTGTCTTTCTCCCAGCCGCTGACCTGCACCTCACAGCGATGGGCCTTGGACAAGAACTGCAAAGCCTGACACACACAAATACGCACACACACACAAGAAAATCCATGAAAAACAATTATCCCCCAACACACAGAATGTTGTGGGCTACCACTTTGAACTAAATATTAACTTCCCATGAAGCCATAAATCCTTACCAATCTGTTGGCCACACCAATCCATTTGGGTTATAATGAACACATTAAGTAAACACATTTAATGAATAGAAAATTAACAGAAATCATCGCTATGGCGTGACTGGCCTATGGGAGGCAGTGGAAAGACAAATGACATACCAGGACTAAGGATCATAACTCACAAGTCACGCTTAGGACATGATTAAGGAACAGTTTTATCAACAGCCCACTGCGTATGACAAGAATACACAGACCCATCTATCACTGTGTGGCCACGTGCAACTTGCTCACCATTAGTTACCATCGCCTATGAGTTATCAATGAGCCTATAAAGAGCTTATTAACAGGATCCAAGTCCATTACAATAATGACTTTTTCACCTCCCCTCCGAGCTCATACAGTATATTTCATGTGTGGCGTTTGCACAGTCAAATGTCACGGGGACGTTAGAGGAATGTTAGAGGGCCTTACTTTCTCGTTGTCCTCAGGCCTGGTGCTGTGGCCGTCTCCGTAGAGCAGGGCGTAGTGACGCCAGATCTCAGCGTCAGTGCTGTGGCGAGACGTGACGCGCCCCAGGAGCTCCTGGACCTTGGCCCGCAGAGATGACGCCTGGTCGCCATGGTTATCTGTCATGTCCTCCACCACCGCTCGCACCAGGATCTCTAGAATCTGGAACACAGGAGAGTCAGAATGTGAACGGACCGCTCCTCTGGTTTGAAGTGGGAGGAGTCGGAAAGAGTGGAGCGACTGCTTGTTTAAAGCAGGTGGTTGTGGTTTGGTGTGTGAACCTGAACACACTGGCTTCAATTACATATGTCCTCTCTCAACATAAACCAGTTGGGTTGCCTCAATGTTGCGTGGCTGTGTCATCCTCCGTTTCTAGTTTGGTGATTGCCGTCTGAGCAGGAGGCTATTTCACACTGACGCTTTTCGCACTTGGTTTCAATTTCACCTCGCACCCAACTGAATGTGTGGCATTTGCCCCCCCACTCAAATTCAATATGCTTGGCATTGAGAGTGGAATATAGAGTGGAATAAAACTGCCAAGAATTCATGGGACTTGTTTTCTATTGTAACAAAAAATGGAAATGTATGCACAGTCACGATCATCACGCAGTACAATTAAAAGCGCTTGAATAAATAGCCTAGAGGGCAGAGCAATGCTGGATTTCAAAACATAACCTCACCCTCTTTGTTTACTTTAACTAAATGCTTTCCCATATGAATAATAAAACGGTATCATCAGCACGCTGAAAACAAATAATCAAGTTACAACGCAATACACACCACTCACTCACACACGGGCATGTCATAGTCATAGCTATATATACTAACATGTTCCATAAGCAATAAGCAGGAGACAGAGGATGATATCAATGAGAAAAATCTCAAAAGGTATGTCCATGTGCTCCACTAAAAGCCAGGAAGTGCAGCAGCGTTCCCGGGCCTTATCCTGTCTGTCCAGGGGAATGTTATTTGTGAAGCCCTCATGCACCGCTCCGAATACCAACACTCTGAGCAAGCTGAGTAAAGGCAGGGGAAAGGAGAGAGGGACAGATGAATGGTGAAAGGTGTGAGCTAAGGGTTGGAGATGTCTCCCCTGGGTTTGTGTAGTCTGTGGGGAGTGTGTGTGTATCTCCCCATGGCAGTGTGTGTGGGTGGGTATGTGTGGCCTGGATTGGAGGGGTGTGTGTGTGGGTGGGTATGTGTGGCCTGGATTGGAGGGGTGTGTGTGTGGGTGGGTATGTGTGGCCTGGATTGGAGGGGTGTGTGTGTGGGTGGGTATGTGTGGCCTGGATTGGAGGGGTGTGTGTGTGTGTGGGTGGGTATGTGTGGCCTGGATTGGAGGGGTGTGTGTGTGTGTGTGTGGGTATGTGTGGCCTGGATTGGAGGGGTGTGTGTGTGTGTGTGTGGGTATGTGTGGCCTGGATTGGAGGGGTGTGTGTGTGTGTGTGTGGGTATGTGTGGCCTGGATTGGAGGGGTGTGTGTGTGTGTGTGTGGGTATGTGTGGCCTGGATTGGAGGGGTGTGTGTGTGTGTGTGTGGGTATGTGTGGCCTGGATTGGAGGGGTGTGTGTGTGTGTGTGTGGGTATGTGTGGCCTGGATTGGAGGGGTGTGTGTGTGGGTGGGTATGTGTGGCCTGGATTGGAGGGGTGTGTGTGTGTGTGGGTATGTGTGGCCTGGATTGGAGGGGTGTGTGTGTGTGTGTGTGGGTATGTGTGGCCTGGATTGGAGGGGTGTGTGTGTGTGTGTGTGTGTGTGGGTATGTGTGGCCTGGATTGGAGGGGTGTGTGTGTGTGTGTGTGTGTGTGGGTATGTGTGGCCTGGATTGGAGGGGTGTGTGTGTGTGTGGGTATGTGTGGCCTGGATTGGAGGGGTGTGTGTGTGTGTGTGGGTATGTGTGGCCTGGATTGGAGGGGTGTGTGTGTGTGTGTGGGTATGTGTGGCCTGGATTGGAGGGGTGTGTGTGTGTGTGTGGGTATGTGTGGCCTGGATTGGAGGGGTGTGTGTGTGTGTGTGTGGGTATGTGTGGCCTGGATTGGAGGGGTGTGTGTGTGTGTGTGTGGGTATGTGTGGCCTGGATTGGAGGGGTGTGTGTGTGTGTGTGTGGGTATGTGTGGCCTGGATTGGAGGGGTGTGTGTGTGTGTGTGTGGGTATGTGTGGCCTGGATTGGAGGGGTGTGTGTGTGTGTGTGTGGGTATGTGTGGCCTGGATTGGAGGGGTGTGTGTGTGTGTGTGTGGGTATGTGTGGCCTGGATTGGAGGGGTGTGTGTGTGTGTGTGGGTATGTGTGGCCTGGATTGGAGGGGTGTGTGTGTGTGTGTGGGTATGTGTGGCCTGGATTGGAGGGGTGTGTGTGTGTGTGGGTATGTGTGGCCTGGATTGGAGGGGTGTGTGTGTGTGTGGGTATGTGTGGCCTGGATTGGAGGGGTGTGTGTGTGTGTGGGTATGTGTGGCCTGGATTGGAGGGGTGTGTGTGTGTGTGTGGGTATGTGTGGCCTGGATTGGAGGGGTGTGTGTGTGTGTGGGTATGTGTGGCCTGGATTGGAGGGGTGTGTGTGTGTGTGGGTATGTGTGGCCTGGATTGGAGGGGTGTGTGTGTGTGTGGGTATGTGTGGCCTGGATTGGAGGGGTGTGTGTGGGTGGGTATGTGTGGCCTGGATTGGAGGGGTGTGTGTGGGTGGGTATGTGTGGCCTGGATTGGAGGGGTGTGTGTGGGTGGGTATGTGTGGCCTGGATTGGAGGGGTGTGTGTGGGTGGATATGTGTGGCCTGGATTGGAGGGGTGTGTGTGGGTGGGTATGTGTGGCCTGGATTGGAGGGGTGTGTGTGGGTGGGTATGTGTGGCCTGGATTGTAGGGGGGTGTGTGGGTGGGTATGTGTGGCCTGGATTGTAGGGGTGTGGGTGGGTATGTGTGGCCTGGATTGGAGGGGTGTGTGTGGGTAGTCTGAGGGTGTAAACTGCAAGACGTGTGTATCTCCTCACGTGTCTGTGTGTAAGTCTCCCCATGCTAGTCTTTGAGTTGGTGTGTATGTCTACCATGCGCGTGCCAGGGTGGGGGGCCTGGTTTCCCAGAAGTCAGCTCCCTTTGAAGTCGTGGCACTAGCAGAAAGCCTGTTAGTGAACAGCTTGAAACCCAGGTGTTCGCTGAGCCAAGCTTTTTACTTTATCCCAATTTTGATTGTTCACAGTAAAAATGTAGCCAAAGGTGAATGAGACCTCTAGCCTACTGCACATATCCATACAACCACTTACAGGGAGGGATTTCACATTCACAGTGACTGAATCACCAGAAGAGCCAATGCATTTCTTGAAGGATGATTGTGTGTTTGAAAATCACTTCCAAATTGCATGTCTAAAGAGGCTGTTTAAAGACTCCATCCCAGAGAGTCTTGACACCGAGTTACCAAATGACCCAGCTCTTAGTTAATGGGTTGTAAGTTCAGCTGCAGGCGGGCTGGCACACTGCCTCTGCTCGACTAGATTATTGTTTAGTCTCCAGTTGACTGTGGCGTGCCTCGCCGGTCGAGGAGGAAGAGAATCTGTGAGGAAGCAGATCTGAAAGCTGTAAGTGGTGTGAACTTAAACAGGCATGAGGGAGAGGAAAGGCTCCCTTTACAATAAATCTGGTCTAAACCAGACAATCAAACACCTTATATCCAGGCTTCACAGACAACTGTTCTGTATCTATACCTGGGGCTAAACCTTCCAGATGGCTTTCCAACTGAATAATGGCATAGCCAAGCTCCTAGCAATCATGCAATGTTCTTGAATGACTAAAGGCCATTAAAAGTACAATCCAGTAAAATGGTTTGATAACATTCTTCAAATGAATTATCTCTGTATAGCACTCTCTGTGTAAGAGAAGATCATAAATGAGATCTGTTGAAACGAGAGCACTTCTGTAAGGGCTGTTTAAGAATGTGTGTGGTCTACTGTAGGACAGTAGGTAAGGCGAGGATGAATCCTCCCAACTGGCGGTCGTCTCAGCCCTTAAAACAACAGCCGTCTAGGGAATCCGGGAGTGTCTCTCCCTTCTTCTTTCACTATATCGCTCTTTCTACCTCACCCTTTTTTATAGTCCCCCAAGTGCAGTTCCACGGGAGGTCTGATTTAAATTTGTTTCCCTTCTCACCATTTGCATGTAACAAACTACTTGTCTATAGATGCTCTTTAGTGTGCTCCTGGTTTTCACAGTTTAAGTGTACCACTCCCCCACCTCTGTGTTTAAAATGTCAACGTTCTCAGGTGCTGGAACAAATGTCATTCTGCATACCATACCGGTGCAGCAAGTATCTTGCTACACACACACTCCTCTCTGGACCCTCAGATAAGATGCCTGTCGGTGTATGTGTGTGGTCCAAAGAAAGATACTCTGTCTTCATACCGGATAAAACATTTCATAATAATAATCTCAGTGTGTATGTGAGATGGGGGTTGTGTAGGTAATAGCAGAGGCCCTCTGCCTACTGGCTCTGAGAATGGGTTGGTCTAACCTATCAGTTATCTGTTATACTGGTACAGTAGCTGGAGGAAGTCTGTGGGAAATCAGGGGAGGGGAGGTGCTGGGTAAATGAGTGTTAATGTTGATTGATAGCTCTCTTCTGCCACTGGGGCACCTCAGCGTCTGAAGGTAATTTCAGCCTAGAAGGTCTCAGACAGGATTCATCAGATCGGACTGTCGATGATGAAAATGTGTAACAAATTAAATCCCTAAATGGGACTTTTTGATTCAAGTTAAAGGGGAAATTGTACGGATCACTCTCCCAGATTCCTGCTGTATCCGGTTATAGTGTGAAATTAAGAGGAAAAGTAATATCCTCCCACGGAGAGAGAGCAGGATGGAAAACGGAGTAAAGGTTTGATGTATCCCGAGTAACGAGAGATTTGATCCATTTTCAATGAGACCTTTTCTTCACGGGGGAAATAATTATTTTCTGTCTCAAAGGAATGTGTGAGTGTGTGTGTCCATCATAACCCACAATTCATCACTAGGATCCACTGGATACGGAGAATATGGAGGGCATGTGACAGAGGTCCTCATAAGTCACTAATTCCACTCTAGTTGCTTCTCTACATTCCATAGAAGAGGAATGCATCCTGGCCCATAAGGAGTACAGTTGTAAAGTACTCTCTCCCCCTCAGCCATGCAGTACTGTATAAACTAACAACAGTCTCAGGAAGCAAACAATATGGAATAAAAGTGAAGGAGAGGAAAGGAAGGTAAGTTGATGACAAAACAAGCACTTGCAGGAATAGATTTGATGAAGGAAGTATGACGTTAACTGTCGCCTTGTCACACAATTCAAAATACAATACAAAGACGCGAGTCAGGAAGGCCAAATAATAGCAAATACTCTGGATGGGGACTTCAATGGGGACTTCAATGTCAGCAAACAAAATAGTGCCACCAAACTACGCACATTGGGTGAGTGGGGACAGGCTGTTATATCAGACGACCACATTAAGGACTCATAAACCCGATGGGAACATCTTTTAATTTGATGTTCAAAGGCCAAATAAGATGGGGCCTAAGGAACTGACCAATCCTTCTCACACAACACAGAGTAAAGTGCAGAAGGAGAAAAAGAGAGAAGACTGTTGGGAACCAGAGTTAAAGAATGTGAATACACATCCCAATTACAGGGACATATATTTTACAGCAGCGGGTGGCTGGTTGCGACCTTTTCAACTTGTGCGTTTACATCTCCAATCCTAATTGATGAGGCACTAGCATCTTGCCAAGCTAAAAATGAATCCATTGAGCGAGAGAAGAGCAAAAAAGAATCCATTGAGAGAGAGAAGAGCAAAAAAGACAGGGAGGGAAGGAAAATAACACTTTTTTATTTTATTTTATTTTAACCCCCTTTTCTCCCCAATTTTCGTGGTATCCAATCGCTAGTAATTACTATCTTGTCTCATCGCTACAACTCCCGTACGGGCTCGGGAGAGACGAAGGTCGAAAGTCATGCGTCCTCCGAAGCACAACCCAACCAAGCCGCACTGCTTCTTAACACAGCGCGCCTCCAACCCGGAAGCCAGCCGCACCAATGTGTCGGAGGAAACACCGTGCACCCGCCCCCCTTGGTTAGCGCGCACTGCGCCCGGCCCGCCACAGGAGTCGCTGGAGCGCGATGAGACAAGGATATCCCTACCGGCCAAACCCTCCCTAACCCGGACGACGCTAGGCCAATTGTGCGTCGCCCCACGGACCCCCCGGTCGCGGCCGGCTGCGACAGAGCCTGGGCGCGAACCCAGAGACTCTGGTGGCACAGCTAGCGCTGCGATGCAGTGCCTTAGACCACTGCGCCACCCGGGAGGCCCGGAAAATAACACATTTTGAGCAAACCCCCACTGACTTTGCCAAGCTAATTAGAAAAGGCAATGAAACAGATCCAACCAGGGCTGTGCATGTTAAGTGGCGCTACAGTGGTGGCGCAGGACGAGGCGAGGGCTGGGGATTATGACCGGACCCCCAGGAGCACCCAACCTCCAGACACCTAAAGCTCTGTTATTTAGAGCTTTTACATCCGTGCTGAAACATCTTCTTTAAAGTTAATTGCTCTGAAGACAGAATGTATGTATTCCGGGGCTGAGGACTTATACAGTATATTGCAGTTTTGCTCAGTAGCTATGTTTGGACTCGTTTATTCAAAGTCGACAGTTAATTTTCTATTTAGTAAGCGTTGGTGGGTTTCCAATTAGCCAGCGATGATTCACACAAAAATCACATTTTTCATGTAGATTTTTTCAAATGAAACCAAATGAAAGTGCTTGATAAGCCTAGCAGGCAGGGTATAACTATTGCCGTGGATATATTGCAGGGACATCTTCAGAGAATGTCAGTAGGGTCCTCAAAGGTCTGTGGACCCCATTGCAATATCGACACCTGACATTCCATTAGAAATCGTGATAAGAGTCGCAGCAAAATGATAGACTGGTGGTCAAGTGGTGTGTTGTCATAGAGGTCCAGAATGTTCAGGTCTCCTTTAGGCGAGCTCTCTGACCGAAGTGGTTTCAGTATTAAAGAGGTGGTAGCAGGTGGCGGTGGCAGAGGGCTCTGCTCAAACAGACTGCAACCTCTTGTATATATTCTTCATTCCCAAGGGGTCACCCTCTGGAAGGCCCTGGGTTCTGTGATGGAGCTAAGAGAGGGCAAGAGGGGGGGGTGGAGTGGACCCTTCTGTGCCCTGGAACATATGGAGCCTGAATCTCACACGGCTGAGAAAGCCTACCCAGGCTCCTCTCTTTACGGGAGACGTGGGTGTTGTTAACGACTGGTTGTTAGAGGGGCAGCACCGTGGAACGAGCAGATGAGAGGCGTATGGTGCCATTAAAGGCACGCTCCTGGTGGCATATGGAGCCGGGCGTATTCAAATCCTCGGTTGCTTTACAAGTACTGCTCCTAGATGTGAACAAGCTATGACATGGGACTTATCTGTGACAGGAACCAGTGTGGGTGGAAAGTTAGCTGGGTTATTACTGTAGCACAGCACATTTCCATTTTAGAAATAATCCTGTAAACAAGGGAAAAGCTGTTCTTTTCTAAACCAAGTAGGATGAAGTTGTCCCTTGACACTAACCTAAGGTCAGTTTAGCATTTTCCCCTAAATGGCTAAGGTTGTGATTTTTGGATATGGTAAATTGATCCTAGATCAGTGCCTGTGGGCACTATCGTTACCTGCACATCCTTGAACTTGTCCCTCAGGTCCATAAGGCGATGGTAGGCCTTGATGGCCTCTGCGAACTCTCCCACGTCGGTGCAAACGGCAATGAAGTTCTCCCAGATCTGCCAGTGTTCGTAATTACACTTCAGAGCCTCCTGCAGGGTGCGGAAAGCCTTCGTCCTGACAGACAGTGGGACAGACAGGCGCTGGAATTAGTGGTGCCATGGAAAGTATTTTTACATGGCTGGTGCTCACCATTTCTTCAGGGGCAGCTTACAAAGTCTTATGGGATGAATACTAAATTGAGATGCACACAGACATGCATTAACGTCAACGTGCAAATTTGAGGTACATAAGTTAGGAGTCGGTCCTACCAGTCATTTCTACAGTTCAGTAATGAGTCACTATTTCAGGTGAGGTGCCTGCATCTCTGTAACCTCAGCAGCTGTCCAGAGGTGGACCATAGCCAAGTCTGACTGACATGGCTGCCTGCCCCCTGTGTCTGACACCTCAGTGAGACGCAGGCTACATAAGTTAACAGTTCGCCGTGACAACCGCCCTGATACTCTCTCTCTGATCCACCTACACTCACACACACCACAGGCTACAGGCTCTTTAACAGAGCCACTTCAGCTGATTTAGCAGCGGCGCTAACCAGGTAGAAGTCTCCCTGCTTTTTAATTTCAGGCCTGAAAGCACAGGGCTGATTTGATCAGGGGCTGAGGGGGAAAGTTTCCCCATAAAGAAACCATGGAGCTTCCTAGTTCCCAGACAGAGTTCTGCCAGGAAGAGATTGTGGTTTTCAGGGGAAATAAGAGAACCTGCCCATCTTGCAGTGGTGGGAATGTACTAATTGACTTGAGCCTAACAAATCTGGCTGATGCCCGCCTCATGGTCAGCTGGGGTTTACCTAGGTCCTGTGGTAAAATCAGGAGGGCATTGAGATGTTATCTTTCCCATCACGACTGCCTAGTGAGTTTTTAAAGTAATTGAAAAGAAACGAGGTCAGTTACGTGACCAAACCAATGACTAGAGGAGTTGGAGTGGGGTGAAAAAGGCATTATAACATCAATCTGTTTCATTGGCGTGTAAATCAGTGCTACTCTTTGATACCTCTCTCCAGCCAAAAATCAATACTGTCAGGCTGAATGGATGCCTCCTGGCTGGCAGTGCGAGTCCCTCTCTCTGTGAGAGTGACAGGTCCTGGATCAGTAGGGGTAGTGGCTGGAGAACCTCAGGGATATCAGGGCTGAGAGAGAACATTAAGGTCCGATTCCTCTGTCTTTGTTGTGGCCCTACTGTATGTGTCAGCCGGCACAAGGGTGGTGGGTGGATGGATGGGCGGGTGAGTGAGTGAGAAACACGGGTCTTCTCAAGGCCCCGCTGAGCCTCCAAAACCAGTTGGCTCAATAATATAATTCCTCACCCTAAAGCTAATCTCAGTACAGTCAATTGTGTGTGAGCTGTGGAGAGAAGGCTCTCGACTGAGGGACCCTAAATTCAAAACAAGGAGACATTCAAACATTGAGCCTGTCAACTGAAATACTTATGACTGAACTGTACATCTTCCAGAGTCCTAACTCTGTTCAATCATTGACAGGTTAATGGTCCAGATGGAGGGACTATACAGTACTCACTTCTGTCTCAGGCGGATGTAGGCCGTGGAGAGGTTGTTCCACGCCTCTGCGTTCTGAAGGAGGACAAATGAAGATGTACAGCTTACACACAAGTAAGCACAGGGTTGTTAAGAAGCTGTGGCAGAAGACTGACTCCCCCCGAGCCTAAATATGTTCTGCTGAGTGCTACATGAGCACATTCCCGCTCAATGCAGTGGGCACACGGGTGCCGTATGGGTCATTAAGTTGAATTGGAAAGACTGCTGGAGGACTGCTGAAGAGTGTTATAGCTCGGGTTATGGGAAGGGAGTGTTTTCCGTTTGTCAAAGTGTGTTTGTGTGTGGGGGTGTGTGTTTGTGTGGGAATGTGTGTATTTGTGAGTAATGGAAAAAGAGAAGGGGGGGAGTAGAGGGAGTGACAAAACGAGAGATGAATGGTATTGTGATGGTCCCACTGTGCATTCATGTGATTGACTCTGCCCTCCTATGTGCGATGATGCCTGACACTGTAAGGTGGTGTAGTAATGCACTTACATCTGGCTCCAGTCCCACACACCTCTGGAAGGCCTTGGCAGCACCCTCATAGCCCTCCAGGGAAAAGTAGGCACAGCCCAGGGAGAACCACACCCCAAGCTGTAGAAACAAGACAGAGTCAAACATGAGCAGTGAGTTCAGGAATACTAAACTGTGAAATGTTGAGTGGAATATCATTTATAGTCTCATGTATTCATGGTGAGAATTCTATATTATCTCAGTGCTAACTCACCCCCTTGATCCACGGTATAAACTAACAATGCGCTGAGCCTGCCACACTTTCTCAGTCCTGCTTTCAAACCATCCCTGCCATGCTGACTGGCAGGTGCCACACAGGACACACGTGGAAAAAAAGGAAGCGGAAAAAGAAACGCAAATGCCATGTTGGCTAATGTTGCAGCCCTCCTGTGCCTGTGTTTGATTTGGAGGAAAGCCCACCTGCCACCGCTCTGTGACTGACAGGCAGGCCCCCGTCTGTAAAAATCAGCTGTGACATCAGTCCCCCGGATTCTCTCCCCCCTCCATTTCCCTTTCTCCCTCCATTTCCCTTTCTCCCCCCACTTTCTTGTGTCTTTCCCCTCTCACCACAGCACACTACAACATCTCATGGCTCATATCAGAGGGAGGTGGGAAACGGAGGAATATACCCTTCTATTCTATTTATCTTCATTCTCCAAAGATGTAAACGATCGCTCCAGCAGCTACAAGAGCCCTCATATCTCCTTGACAATACTTCAACAACCCCTTGAAAAACGGAGGGTGAAGGTCATTATGGCAGAACAAGCTAAATTAAAACATCCTATTGCTGGCTGACCTGCTGAATTAAATATGGACAAAGGGCAGAAGAGGGAAGGAAAACAGGAAATTATTTCCCTTTCCTCTGTTCCCCCGGGCGAAACTGACTCGTTATTTCTCCTCTTCACCCTCTCCACTCTGCTATCCAGAGGAGTGGTTACAGGGTGAGTTGGCTGCCCTCTGTGTGCTGGGAGCCAACAGGACAGGTCCCAGACACAACTGTCCCAACACTACTTCCTTGGGGAAATGGGAAAGTGTGTGTGGGTAGGTGAATGGGGGCAAAGGCGCAGATTCATTCCAGTTCTACTGTGCTCGGTGCTAACCAACTACTCTTTGAAGTTAATACATTATTTAATCTATTCATAAAAAATACAAAAATCTATCCTATCACTTGTAGGTAGCTTACCTGCAGGTCAGGTAGTTAAGTTTTACCCTGTGAGTTCTACCTGCTAGCCCTGATGACATTATTCTTTTCAACATCCTACCCAAAACTAGCCATTTCAGAGGTTAGTTTACCTGCATGGTGTTGATGCGGAGTGACTTCTCAAAGCACTCCACACACTGCTGGAAGTCCTTGGCCCGGAGGTGCAGCAGGGCCTTGGAGCGCATGGCGCGGGCGCTGCGATGGTTCGACAGCTCCCAGGCCTGGTCGTAGTACTGCTGGTCACGCAGCACGTCCCCCAGCAGGCAGTACAGACTGGGGGTCTCCTTCTTCTCCAACTCCCTACGCAGGATCTCCTCTGCCTGGGAGAGGGAGGAGGGAGGGAGAAAAACAGAGGGAAGGGGGAGGGAGAGAGAGAAGCACAAAAATACAGGAAGAATTGGTAATGAGGGGAAGAAAAGGGATGAGAAAAGAGGGCAACAGAGGTGGTGGTGGTTAGTCAAAATGTCTTGGTTCCTGACAACCCTCAGAGCTAAGACACTCAATATTCCCTGCTAACAATAATCAGGCTTTGATTTGGTCTGGGACTGCCACAATCCACTCACTGGGGAAGGAAGCTCAATCAAGATGTTGAAACTGGGGCTACTTCTACTGTAGCCTCAACTACATGTTCTCCAGCATGGCCAGAATAAAAGCCAACAGACACTAAACCTCTCAAAAGAGCTGATTTGAGTACTGTATCCCCTCTTTCTACACAGTTGTGTGTAGAATAATGATCGGGTTGTGAAGTGCCTGTGGTCTAACGGTAATGCTCATGGCCAGTCACATACTGCTCCCCAGCAGAGACCAGGGTTCAATCCCCATGGCCAGTCACATACTGCTCCCCAGTGGAGACCAGGGTTCAATCCTCATGGCCAGTCACATACTGCTCCCCAGCGGAGACCAGGGTTCAATCCCCATGGCCAGTCACATACTGCTCCCCAGCGGAGACCAGGGTTCAATCCCCATGGCCAGTCACATACTGCTCCCCAGCAGAGACCAGGGTTCAATCCCCATGGCCAGTCACATACTGCTCCCCAAAGGAGACCTGGGTTCAATCCAAATGGCCAGTCACATACTGCTCCCCAATGGAGACCAGGGTTCAATCCCCATGGCCAGTCACATACTGCTTCCCAGCGGAGACCAGGGTTCAATCCCCATGGCCAGTCACATACTGCTCCCCAATGGAGACCAGGGTTCAATCCCCATGGCCAGTCACATACTGCTCCCCAGCGGAGACCAGGGTTCAATCCCCATGGCCAGTCACATACTGCTCCCCAGTGGTAACCAGGGTTCAATCCCCATGGCCAGTCACATACTGCTCCCCAGTGGTAACCAGGGTTCAATCCCCATGGCCAGTCACATACTGCTCCCCAGTGGTAACCAGGGTTCAATCCCCATGGCCAGTCACATACTGCTCCCCAGTGGTAACCAGGGTTCAATCCCCATGGCCAGACCAGTGGTCAATCCCAACGGCCACACTTCCTACTGTTGCCCCACTTGCTCGTCTCCCCCTCAGCTGCCAACTGACTAAATACAATGTAAAAACGGATTTATTTGAAGAATAATGATCAGGTTTCCACTCACTTTAAGATGCTGCTTTGTTCATGTGCCAATCTACCCACAGCCTGAGTGTTTTTGGGCGCAAGGGTTTCTGGGTTTTCATTGGTTTCTTTTACTGGATCCCATTCTGAAGGCTGAATCTGGGCCAAGTCCACTGGCACACACTGGGCCCCCATGGAGCAGCTTGTAACCATAGCCATCTCTACCACACCACTCATCAGACCACAAGACCCCGAACTCAACTCCAACACATGGAATTACAACGTAAAAACAATATGGCTGGCAAAGTGAAATATTTGTTTGAACAAAACGTGTTTTTCGTATCAGCTTGAATAGTAGAAGCATGGACCTCTGCAATATCGCAAATAACAGATTGGATTGAGAATAGGGCAATGGTACCACAGAACAGTGAGGGGAGTTCAGCAACTATCAATGACAGAAAATTACAGGAGACCGACATACAGTATCAGTCAAAAGCTTGGACACACCTACTCATTCAAGACTTTCTTTATTTTACTATTTTCTACATTGTAGAATAATAGTGAAGACATCACAACTATGAAATAACACATATGGAATCATGTAGTAACCAAAAAAAGTGTTCAACAAATCAAAATATATTTTATATTTGAGATTCTTCAAAGTACCCACCCTTTGCCTTGATGACAGCTTTGCACACTCTTGGCATTCTCTCAACCAGCTTCACCTGAAATGCTTTTCCAACAGTCTTGAAGGAGTTCCCACATATGCTGAGCACTTGTCGGCTGCTTTTCCTTCACTCTGCGGTCCAACTCATCCTAAACCATCTCAATTGGGTTGAGGTCGGGGGATTGCGGAGGCCAGGTCATCTGATGCAGCACTGCATCACTCCTTGGTCAAATAGCCCTTACACAGCCTGGAGGTGTGTTGGGTCACTGTCCTGTTGAAAATCAAATGATAGTCCACTAAGCGCAAACTAGATGGGATGGCATATCACTGCAGAATGCTGGTTAAGTGTGCCTTGAATTTGAAATAAATCACAGTGTCACCAGCAAAGCCCCCCCACACCATCATACCACCTTCTCCATGCTTCATGGTGGGAACCACATATGCGGAGATCATCCGTTCACCTACTCTGCTTCTCACAAAGACACAGCGTTTGTAACCAAAAATCTCACATTTGGACTCATCAGAACAAAGAACAGATTTCCACCGGTCTAATGTCCATTGCTTGTGTTTCTTGTCCCAAGCAAATCTTCTTCTTATTTGTGTCCTTTTGTAGTGATTTCTTTGCAGCAATTTGACCATGAAGGCCTGATTCACACAGTCTCCTCTGAACAGTTGATGTTGAGATGTGTCTGTTACTTGAATTCTGTGAAGCATTTATTTGGGCTGCAATTTCTGAGGCTGGTATCTCAAATGAAAAATAAAATAAAAATAATAACCTTGAATGAGGTGGTGTCAAAACTTGACTGGTACTGTATATTATCAGTAAGTCGTCTCTTTCTCTCAGCTTTTCTTTTCTAATAATTTAATCACAGAGTATAAATATCATAATGACTATGGCTGTTATCCGATTACGCTGGTAATGTCTTCCACTCATATGTCACATATTTGTATTTACCCTGACCACACATACTATAGTAGAATATAACGTCGGACAAACTCATCTTAGAGGACATGTGCATCCACATTAGAATTAAACCCTTTTCCTCTACTGGAGGGAGCTAGCCAACAATTTACAGCCCATTATAAAACCATTTCCATTGGATTTTCCTTCAAATATCAAAATCGTTCTTCAGGGTTACAAATTGCCATCACATCACACACTAGTGCTGCTGATCAAAACAAAGAACTGGGCTGCCATGGCCTTTTCCAGACCACACACACCAATCGCTGCTGCTGGATCCTGATCCTTTACAAGTTCTGGCCTTCAACAAATCTTTTACTTATATTTAAACAAGTCAGTTTTACAGCTATATGTACTGCATTTAATCCTGTAGTTGCCGCCATTCAGTTATTTGGAAGGGTGCTGCACACCCAGGAAAAACTGTTTCCCTGAAAGAATGGAAAAATGTATTACCATGAAAAATGCATGTTAGGGAGTTTATATTCACAAGATCAACAGGGCACACCTACAGCCGACTGCTGGCAAAGAATTAACTGATTAGAAAACTCTTATGATATTGCCCTTGACATGCTCTTGCCAGGCAATAAGACAGAGACTATGTGCTTCTCACTGGAGAATGACTTGAATCTAAAGTAGTACTTCAGTAGACCTTCTGGGGAAATGGAAAAGGGTGATTGTGAATAACCTCAGAGCATGGCCACCCTTCAGAACCCCCCGTGTGCTCCTCCATAAAGACAGAGTGAGAGCGGGAGGAGAGGTAGAGAGACACCCTTATTGCATTGGGAAAATCAAATAGGGAGTTCTCTGAACCCTTGTTTAAGGTTAGAGAGGAATCACCCTTTGGCTAGATCTGTTGCTTGTGTAAATGGGCCCTGTCTTACAGTGGGAGCCATGAATCGTTTTTGTGAGGGGAGAGTAATTTTCCACAGTGCAGTTGCACATCAAAGGGAATCCAATCAGGCTTGGAATATTTTTGAAAAACTGAACAATGGGAATCACGTGATTCTGCGAAGCAAGGTGGTTGTCTGAAAGGAGCCTCCAGATAAAACCCTCCCAATTTCTTCTAAGTTTGACAGAATAGTCAATTTAGTATAATTGCTTGAGGGGGAAGTTTATTTTCGTTGTTTTATTGAAGTTTCTCAGCAATGTCTGCGTTGAATTCAGATTAGCAATGGCTAACAGGACTAGCTCTGTTGCTAGCACTTCTTCAGCAAGCATGACGTTGAAAGGGCAGAACATAGAACCTAGCTCATTGTCGGCCTTGCAATCATCCCTACAGAAGGCCATGGAAGAAATGGGTAGAGTCAGCACCATTCTTGAATCGGATGTTTCTCAGGTCAAGCAATCTCAGATGGATATGCAAGAAGATGTATTGGTCATATTACAGTGGCTAGATGAGGCAGAGGGTCGGATATCAACGCTGGAGGATGACAACGACCAACTGATTAAGAAAGCAGAGAAGAAAGCCAAAATGTATGAGGATCTCCACAGAAGCGTGCAAGACGCAGCTAACCGAGACAGGTGCCTCAATTTAAGACTTTTAGGGGTCAAGGAGGGCCTGGAGAATGGCAAGCCGTGGGAATGCATCAGACAAATTATCTCGAAGGCCCTGGAGGTGGATCTGGACGAGTCCACCGTTCCCTAGCACCAATACCTTGCGAGAATCATCTGCCTAGACCGATCATCATCCACTTTCTCAGGGATCTGGAGAGAGTGAGTGCTGGCCTCTGCGAAGTCAATGTATTGGGAGAAGAGAGAGGTGCCTTGGAAGGGCTGCAAGCTATCATGGGCTGCAAGCTATCATTCTTTCCCGATATGACCAAGGAGCTGGCAGATAAAATTAGGCTTTTTACAGCAACAAGGAAGAGGCTGGGGCACTGGTGAGTAACAACATGTGAAGATGCATTTTCTCTGTGCTCCAACCACCCAGGGCAAACAATTTACTATTAATACTTGACCAACACCTCCCGCACCGTGTTCATTTTGTAACATTTAATTTAGAATCGAACCCAATTTACTAATCTGGCTTTTTCCCCGGAAAATGCCGGCCTTTTAATAGTAAAATGTCGAGACAACAATGGCTGCGGGCCACAAAAGAGCAGGCCTCTGCTGAAGCCTCGGGCTCACCTGACACGGACTCTGATTCCCCCCGACCTAGACATGGTAATGGTGGCTATCATTAAATCTGAACAGACTGTGCTGGCTAAGGTGGAGTCATTATCCACTGACCTATCCGCACAAATAGATCTTCTTTTTTCAAACAAACATTGGTTCCACTGATAAATTGAGCAGTGTGGGAGGCCTCTAAAGCTTATGTTAAAGGCAAAATAATAGCACAAAGAAAAGATCAAGAAAGAGTTGAAAAACTAGCCTCTCAAATTAAAGAGATGGAAAAAGTCACTGTTGAAACAAGTCTGTAATCTGAAGTTTCAATTACATGAGATCTATAACAAAAAGGCTGAATATGTTTGAAAGTGGTGAAAAAAACTGGTAAATGATTGGCTAGACAATTGAAACAAACAGATGCCAGTTTTGTAATACCAGCTATTAAAAATGGAAGTGGGGAGGTACTGACTGGTACAAAAGATAATAACAATGTGTTTTGTGACTTTTATTTGACTCTATACAAGTCTGAATGTAACTTACACCCAGCTAAACTGAATGCCTTTTTTTCAAAAATAAAGCTTCCGGGGTTGTCCCCAGATCAAATAAAGGATTTGGACACTCCTATACTATAATCTGAGATAAGAACAGCCATCACCTCAATGAAGTCTGGAAAGTCACCAGGATTAGACAGCTTCCCGGCTGAGTATTATAAGAGGAATATTGACGTATTAGCTCCTATATTAACACAGGTGTACGCAGAAGCTCTGGAACTGGAGCACCTACCTGACACTTAACAAGGCATTCATTTAATTCATTCTCAAGAAGGATAGACCCCCCCCACTGACCCAGTTTAATCGAAATTGATTGTAAGCTGCTCTCCAAAGTACTAGACATGAGGCTGGAGAAGGTTTGACCTCATATTATAAGGTGGGATGTGTAAAAAGTAGAACCTCCACAGAATCTTAGACGTTTGCTTCACCTCATGTGGCTGAGTCAAAAAGAGGATACTCAGGTGGCAGCCCTTTCCCTAGATGCAGAGAAGGCAATCGATAGGTTGGAGTGCGGCTTTTTGACGTATACCCTTGAAAAGTTTGGCTTTTGCCTTAGATTTATCAAGTGGGTCAAGGTATTATACTCCAATCGAAGAACAGCAGTCCTCACAAATGGTATGCTCTCTTCTTTAATTTGTCGAGGAGAACCCAGCAGGGCAGTCCTCTCTCACCTCTCCTTTTTACTCCATTTTTGGAGCCCTTGGCAGCAGCAATCAGAGCTGATTCAGGAATCAAAGGAGTGATGGGAGGTGCCAGAGAGCATAAGCTGTTTATATATGCTGAAGACATATTGTTACTTATTAGGGAACCGGCCACATCAATCCCTTTGGTTTTGAACACAATTGAGATGTTGTCACAGATATCTGGTTATAAGATGAATTGTCAGAAGTCAGTCTATGCCTGTATCCAATTGATGTCCCCCTGCTGCAATTACTTCATTTCAGTTAAAATGGGTGCCGTCAGGGATTAAATAACTGGGTATAAAACTGAGCAACGAGCTACAGAATCATGCAAATTTTCTTTTTTTATTTTTTTTTTTATTTCACCTTTATTTAACCAGGTAGGCTAGTTGAGAACAAGTTCTCATTTGCAACTGCGACCTGGCCAAGATAAAGCATAGCAGTGTGAACAGACAACAACACAGTTACACATGGCGTAAACAATAAACAAGTCAATAACATAGTAGGGGGGGAAAAGGAAAAAAAAGAGAATCTATATACAATGTGTGCAAAAGGCATGAGGAGGTAGGCAATAAATATGCCATAGGAGCGAATAATTACAATTTAGCAGATTAACACTGGGGTGATAAATCATCAGATGATCATGTGCAAATAGAGATAGTGGTGTGCAAAAGAGCAGAAAAGTAAATAAATGAAAACAGTATGGGGATGAGGTAGGTAAATTGGGTGGGCTATATACCGATGGACTATGTACAGCTGCAGCGATCGGTTAGCTGCTCAGATAGCAGATGTTTAAAGTTGTTGAGGGAGATAAAAGTCTCCAACTTCAGAGATTTTTGCAATTCGTTCCAGTCGCAGGCAGCAGAGAACTGGAAGGAAAGGCGGCCAAATGAGGTTTTGGCTTTAGGGATGATCAGTGAGATATACCTGCTGGAGCGCGTACTACGGGTGGGTGTTGCCATCGTGACCAGTGAACTGAGATAAGGCGGCGCTTTACCTAGCATAGCCTTGTAGATGACCTGGAGCCAGTGGGTCTGACGACGAACATGCAGCGAGGGCCAGCCGACTAGAGCATACAGGTCGCAGTGGTGGGTGGTATAAGGTGCTTTAGTAACAAAACGGATGGCACTGTGTTAAACTGCATCCAGTTTGCTGAGTAGAGTATTGGAAGCTATTTTGTAGATGACATCGCCGAAGTCGAGGATCGGTAGGATAGTCAGTTTTACTAGGGTAAGTTTGGCGGCGTGAGTGAAGGAGGCTTTGTTGCGAAATAGAAAGCCGACTCTCGATTTGATTTTGGATTGGAGATGTTTGATATGAGTCTGGAAGGAGAGTTTGCAGTCTAGCCAGATACCTAGGTACTTATAGATGTCCACATATTCTAGGTCGGAACCATCCAGGGTGGTGATGCTAGTCAGGCGTGCGGGTGCAGGCAGCGACCGGTTGAAAAGCATGCATTTGGTTTTACTAGCGTTTAAGAGCAGTTGGAGGCCACGGAAGGAGTGTTGTATGGCATTGACGCTCGTTTGGAGGTTAGATAGCACAGTGTCCAAGGAAGGGCCAGAAGTATACAGAATGGTGTCGTCTGCGTAGAGGTGGATCAGGGAATCGCCCGCAGCAAGAGCAACATCAATGATATATACAGAGAAAAGAGTCAGCCCGAGAATTGAACCCTGTGGTACCCCCATAGAGACTGCCAGAGGACCGGACAACATGCCCTCCGATTTGACACACTGAACTCTGTCGGAGAAGTAGTTGGTGAACCAGGCAAGGCAGTCATTAGAAAAACCGAGGCTACTGAGTCTGCCGATAAGAATATGGTGATTGACAGAGTCGAAAGCCTTGGCCAGGTCGATGAAGACGGCTGCACAGTACTGTCTTTTATCGATGGCGGTTATGATATCGTTTAGTACCTTGAGCGTGGCTGAGGTGCACCCGTGACCGGCTCGGAAACCGGATTGCACAGCGGAGAAGGTACGGTGGGATTCGAGATGGTCAGTGATCTGTTTGTTGACTTGGCTTTCGAAGACCTTAGATAGGCAGGGCAGGATGGATATAGGTCTGTAACAGTTTGGGTCCAGGGTGTCTCCAGGGTGTCTTTGAAGAGGGGGATGACCGCGGCAGCTTTCCAATCCTTGGGGATCTCAGATGATACGAAGGAGAGGTTGAACAGGCTGGAGATAGGGGGTGCGACAATGGCGGCGGACAGTTTCAGAAATAGAGGGTCCAGATTGTCAAGCCCAGCTGATTTGTATGGGTCCAGGTTTTGCAGCTCTTTCAGAACATCTGCTATCTGGATTTGGGTAAAGGAGAAGCTGGGGAGGCTTGGGCGAGTAGCAGCGGGGGGGGGCGGAGCTGTTGGCCAGGGTTGGAGTAGCCAGGAGGAAG
This sequence comes from Salvelinus namaycush, assembly GCF_016432855.1. Lineage (NCBI taxonomy): Eukaryota > Metazoa > Chordata > Actinopteri > Salmoniformes > Salmonidae > Salvelinus > Salvelinus namaycush. The sequence continues at coordinate 17,044,899 of NC_052328.1, read as the reverse complement.
GCATGGCCAGCCGTTGAGAAATGCTTGTTGAAGTCTTCGATTATCACGGATTTATCGGTGGTGACCGTGTTACCTAGCCTCAGTGCAGTGGGCAGCAGGGAGGAGGTGCTCTTGTTCTCCATGGACTTTACAGTGTCCCAGAACTTTTTGGAGTTAGAGCTACAGGATGCAAATTTCTGCTTGAAAAAGCTGGCCTTTGCTTTCCTGACTGACTGCGTGTATTGGTTCCTGACTTCCCTGAACAGTTGCATATCGCGGGGACTATTCTATGCTATTGCAGTTCGCCACAGGATGTTTTTGTGCTGGTCGAGGGCAGTCAGGTCTGGAGTGAACCAAGGGCTATACCTGTTCTTAGTTCTGCATTTTTTGAACGGAGCATGCTTGTCTAAGATGGTGAGGAAGTTACTTTTAAAGAATGACCAGGCATCCTCAACTGACGGGATGAGGTCAATATCCTTCCAGGATACCCGGGCCAGGTCGATTAGAAAGGCCTGCTCGCAGAAGTGTTTCAGGGAGCGTTTGACAGTGATGAGGGGTGGTCGTTTGACCGCGGACCCGTAGCGGATACAGGCAATGAGGCAGTGATCGCTGAGATCCTGATTGAAGACAGCAGAGGTGTATTTGGAGGGCAAGTTGGTCAGGATAATGTCTATTAGGGTGCCCATGTTTACGGATTTAGGGTTGTACCCGGTGGGTTCCTTGATGATTTGTGTGAGATTGAGGGCATCTAGCTTAGATTGTAGGACTCCCGGGGTGTTAAGCATATCCCAGTTTAGGTCACCTAACAGAACAAACTCTGAAGCTAGATGGGGGGCGATCAATTCACAGATGGTGTCCAGGGCACAGCTGGGAGCTGAGGGGGGTCGGTAGCAGGCGGCAACAGTGAGAGACTTATTTCTGGAGAGATTCATTTTTAAAATTAGAAGTTCGAACTGTTTGGGCATAGACCTGGAAAGTATGACAGAACTTTGCAGGCTCTCTCTGCAGTAGATTGCAACTCCTCCCCCTTTGGCAGTTCTATCTTGACGGAAAGTGTTATAGTTGGGTATGGAAATCTCAGAATTTTTGTGGCCTTCCTAAGCCAGGATTCAGACACGGCAAGGACATCAGGGTTGGCAGAGTGTGCTAAAGCAGTGAGTAAAACAATCTTAGGGAGGAGGCTTCTGATGTTGACATGCATGAAACCAAGGCTTTTTCGATCACAGAAGTCAACAAATGAGGGTGCCTGGGGACATGCAAGGCCTGGGTTTACCTCCACATCACCCGAGGAACAGAGGAGTAGTAGGATGAGGGTGCGGCTAAAGGCTATCAAAACTGGTCGCCTAGAGCGTTGGGGACAAGGAATAAAAGGAGCAGATTTATGGGCGTGGTAGAATATATTCAGGGCATAATGTGCAGACAGGGGTATGGTGGGGTGCGGGTACAGCGGAGGTAAGCCCAGGCACTGGGTGATGATAAGAGAGGTTGTATCTCTGGACATGCTGGTTATAATGGGTGAGGTCACCGCATGTGTGGGAGGTGGGACAAAGGAGGTATCAGAGGTATTAGGAGTGGAACTACGGGCTCCATTGTGAACTGAAACAATGATAACTAACCCGAACAACAGTATACAAGGCATATTGATATTCGAGACAGACATATAGTAAGGCATAAAGTAATCGCAGGTCTTGATTGGGAGAGCTAGCTAAAACAACAGGTGAGACAACAGCAGCTAGTCAGCTAACACAACAACAGCAGGTAAAATGGCGATGACTAGGCAGAGAGGGTCGGATTAACTACACACAGAGCCTGAGTTCGCGGCTGGGGCCGACAGGTAAACACAAATAAACAGAATGGAGTACCGTGATTATCTTATGGCTACATTAAATTAATGTAGCCATTAATTTAATGTAGCCACTACTACAAAAAAATAAAGAATCATCTTGATAAATGGAGGTTGCTTAATCTTACTTTAAGGGGAAAAATAAATACTGTTAAAATGTTTGTGGCGCCACAGTTGAATTATGTGTCCATGATACTCCCTGTGACCATCTCCCCCTTACTATTTAAGCAGTACAATCAAATGATTAAGGATTATCTTTGGGATGGGAAATAAACCAGAATAAATGTCAACAAGTTATATGCTACAAGGGATAAAGGAGGACTAGCATTACCCAATGTAACCTATACAACATATCATTTGAAGTAGCCAAATTGGCCAGACACTGGGGCAATTACGATTCCCATTTGAGATGGACTCAGAGGTCTATCACAGCCCCGTTTAAGCCTATTGAGGCAATATCACAAAAAAGTATTCAGAGACAACCAACTGAAGAGGTTAACCCAATCCTTCAACATGCGAGAGGTTTGGGTTAAGATTCATAAGATGCTTGGAATTTCCAAGTATATATATAAAAAAAAAAGAGTCTTCCATATGTCACAACCCATCAGTTTACATAGCCATACCTCCCAGATACGTTGTTTTCCTAAGACACGGCATGCATGCAATAGGGGATCTATATGAGAAATGAGGGCTTATGTCCTATCAGGACCTGAAGGAGAAATTTAATTTACCAGATATGGGCGATTTCTGGAAATACTTACAACTAACACGCTACTCAAACCAGATGCGGCGTGTGTGCGAGCATTGCAAAATAAATGTACATATACATGTTATTCAATCATTGCACCCACACTACTCACAACCGCCAACAAGCGTCTGCGTTACCAGGCGCTAAAATAGAAGTTGCTTCTATTTGTGACACCAAACGTGATGCAAGTCCTGCCTCTCCCATCTCGTCATTGGCTTTTAGAAGCATATACCCACGTGCCATCTCGTCATTGGTTATACCCACGTGGGTGATTGAAAGATGAACTGAGATCGGTCGGTTGTGGTAATTCACCTTATTATGAAAGTTACATGGTTTATTGGCATCTAAAGTCCAAAGAAGAAAAAGCCTGGAAGGAGGAGAGATGACTAGAAACGATTCGGTTGACCGTTTTATGTGTGGATTAATTGTCGGAGTAGAGGACCTTGTGAATTTCAGGTAAAATAACAACTCAACGTTTATATCCCAGGACAAATTAGCTAGCAACAGCAAGCTTGCCAGCTAAATAAGCCAATTAGCAAGCAACTGCAAGCTAGCTAGCTAAATTGCCATGCATGTTTAATGCTTTCGACCTGTCCCCATATTAATATAATTGGTTCAGAGTTTGTTTTGATATTTCAACCTACGTGTCGTGATTGCGTTTGGTGTGGGGGGGACAAAATCACGCACGTGCACATCCGGTTTGGGCATGGTCTAAGGAGCTGCATGGGGTCTCTTATGAGTATTAACCTCCAGAGTGATGAAAACTTGTTGTTAGAACAATACTTCATGTTACCAGGAATATCACACTCCGCTTCAGTGTTATATAAAAATATGGACATTGTGAGAATTTAAGGTTGATTTGGCAGAGGGATCTTAATTGTGACTGAGTAGGATGTATGGGAAAATATTATTTCCAATCTAGGGTGGTGTACCAGGAATACAATGGGTAAATTTACACATAAGATTACTACTGGACCCCAGTTAGACTCCATAACATGGGTTAATTGCTAAATAACTTATGCTGGAAATGCAAGGGTGAAGTAGGTACCTTTGTGCATGCTATATGGGGATGTCCCATGGTGCTCCCTTTTTGGAAGGAGGTTCTTAAAAAGCTTGAAGAATGGGTCTGACAGCCTATCCCAGTCCCCACAGCTGTGCTTATTCTTTTAGGGATATATTTATTTTACCACCAGGTATTTGCAAAGAAGAGTTTGGTCTTGCCTCAGTGGGTTTTCTTACTGCGGCAAGACTCATACTACGTAGCTGGAAGAGTGCAGATAGTCAGAAATCAACAGATTGGCTCAAACTCATGGTGGAGACTGCATCTTATGAATCAATGATAGCAAAATTACAGGAGAGGAAAGGGAAATGTAGTATGACATGGGAACACTTTTTGAATGATATAAGGGACCCGACGTGCGGGTGAGAAGCTAGGGTATAAGTTAGAACAAATTTATGTGTAATGTTTTTTTTTTTTTATATATAGTGTAAAAAAAATAAACAAAAAATAATGTATTATTACTTTCTTATATTATTATTCATTTATATTTACTTGCTGTTTAATATTCCAACCACAGACATATGGTTGAAAGGTGCTGTCTTGTTGGGTGTTATGTTTTTGTTATTAGTGTTATGTAATGATGTAATGTCATATCGATAAATGTATAAAAAAAACGAAAATAATAAATAAAAAATACATAACATTCAGATGTTGTGAATGCGAAAATATATACTCGGTTCTACGGCTGAATTACATGTACCGGGATATTCCTATGTGATTTACTGCCCCATTTGTGCAGAGGTGCATTAAACATTTGTCAATACCATACATTTATTTCAAACACGGATATTTTGGACTGGGTTATACCATAACAATTTTGTTCAATATTTCGTCTTGTTTATTTGCTTAAAGGTTTACACAGAAGCTGGTGTAATATGACAATTAGCTTCAAAACTCTAGTGGATAAACTTATATCATGTGCTCAAGACTGGCAGAAGCTATCAAACGGTGGAAGCTCCGTTCCCCCCTCCGCTTTCCCGTTTGTCCATTTTAGCTTCTGTTTTTTTCTCAGGCTGCGGCCGGTTATGGCTCATTCACATTAAGCATGCATTCAGACACCGAGAATACTGAAATCTACCCGTCTTCTCCAGACAAATGGATTGCCTAGCATTTTTTTATCATGTTACATGGACCGCTGGCTTTGGCCAAAGCGCATAGTTTTAGAATGAAGGACTTACTTTATTGATCAGAATGCACCTCTGTAATCAGATTGGAAGACAAAACAAGCTGTAAGTCAATAACAGAGCACAAAGGCCCGCAGGCCTCGCATTCAGGGTTGGGACTGTGTGTGAGTCAGCCCTGCCCACCTGGAGGGAGTATGGTGTGTGTGTGTGTGTGTCAGCCCTGCCCACCTGGAGGGAGTATGGTGTGTGTGTGTGTCAGCCCTGCCCACCTGGAGGGAGTATGGTGTGTTTGTGTCAGCCCTGCCCACCTGGAGGGAGTATGGTGTGTGTGGGTCAGCCCTGCCCACCTGGAGGGAGTATGGTGTGTGTGTGGGTCAGCCCTGCCCACCTGGAGGGAGTATGGTGTGTGTGTGGGTCAGCCCTGCCCACCTGGAGGGAGTATGGTGTGTGTGTGGGTCAGCCCTGCCCACCTGGAGGGAGTATGGTGTGTGTGTGGGTCAGCCCTGCCCACCTGGAGGGAGTATGGACCATACGTCAGGACTACCGGGCATGATGACTCCTTGCTGTCCCCAGTCCGCCTGGCCTTGCTGCTATTCCAGTTTCAACTGTTCTGCCTGCGGTTACGGAACCCCTACCTGTCCCAGACCTGCTGTTTTCAACTCTTAATGATCGGCTATGAAAAGCCAACTGACATTTATTCCTGATTATTATTTGACCATGCTTGTCATTTATGAACATTTTGAAAATCTTGGCTCTCTCTAATTTTCTCCTTCTCTCTTTCTTTCTCTCTCTCGGAGGACCTGAGCCCTAGGACCATACGTCAGGACTACCGGGCATGTTGACTCCTTGCTGTCCCCAGTCCACCTGGCCTTGCTGCTATTCCAGTTTCAACTGTTCTGCCTGCGGTTATGGAACCGCCACCTGTCCCAGACCTGCTGTTTTCAACTCTTAATGATCGGCTATGAAAAGCCAACTGAAAATTATTCATGATTATTATTTGACCATGCTTGTCACTTATGAACATTTTGAACATCTTGGCATAGTTCTGTTATAATCTCCACCCGGCACAGCCAGAAGAGGACTGGCCACCCCTCATAGCCTGGTTCCTCTCTAGGTTTCTTCCTAGGTTTTGGCCTTTCTAGGGAGTTTTTCCTAGCCACCGTGCTTCTACACCTGCATTGCTTGCTGTTTGGGGTTTTAGGCTGGGTTTCTGTACAGCACTTCGAGATATTAGCTGATGTACGAAGGGCTATATAAAATAAACTTGATTGATTGATTGAGTATGGTGTGTGTGCGCTTGTGGAATACTCATTTCTGCTCAATCTGTCCCAGCCAAACTCTGTTGATCCAGAGAGATGGATGTGGTGATGCTACAGCGAATTTATGAGAACCCTGAGAGTCATGTGGAGATGTCACTTAAAAAGGTCAATGACTGAAAGGACAAGTGGTGATCGAGAGAGAGAGAAAATACTTCTGCGAGAATCTGACCAAGAATGAACCAGATGTCCATTGCGTAACAGTTTGGGAGAACGTCCGCAGAGCGTTTGCTGCAAATCTGGCACCGGTTTCATCAATGACTTTCATAACCACAGCAACATGGCGGAAGGTGTTACAGGGTTCTCCATTTGGCCTGGTGTGGCACTTCTGTTAGGACTTGACAGAACATCGTCTGACAGGTGCAAGAGAGCGAGAAAGCAGGTTGCCTTACCGCTGGCTCTTCCTTTTTTCTCTGCTTCATTACCTCAGTCAACTCTGACTGAGATCACTGGTAGGTCGGGCGAGAAAAAACACACCTGTGTAAACATTGAGACTTTTCCGCACCAAAAAAAATGGAAACGATCCGCTATCAAAAAGAAGGACCAACAAAAACAAACAGCTGCCATACGTCCAAATCTTTGATTCTTTATTCTCTGCCGCACTGTGGGAATCAGACTCTAAAACCAATGCCATTGGTTGCTGTTGGCTGCCCTTGTGACCTGTACTTCCAACTCCTGGTGTTCCACCATTAAGAGACCAAAGTGAACATTCAATCAGCGCCACCAAGAGGACATTGACTGAGGGACGGGGGGGCTCTGTGAGAGCGTGATCCAACCCAAACACGCCATATTTCTGTCTATCTGGAAGTGTGTTTCCCAGGGGGCCCTGGGGGGCAGACAGGTTAATAACAACACCAGGGAAACAGAGCCAGATCTCCCTGGGACTAATGTGTCTGACAGCTGGAACGCCAGAGAACACAAACGAGTGCATAAACAGGTGCGCACCACAGACAGACAGACGGAGAGGTGGAGGGAGTACAGCGAGATAGCTAGTCAATAGGGTGATAGTGGCGATATTCACTGTTCTTCCAGTGGGTGCAAGATGAGCTTCTCTCTGAGTGTGTTTGTGTGGTGCCCATGTTAAGTACGAAAATAACCTTGTCTGTTGTGTAAAGCAATGGGTATTGCATTGTCCCTGAGAACGGCAGTCACAATTTTTCTGGTGGTTGTAATGGCTGTGTTGTACCTTGCCATGCTGGCCCATCCTCTCCAGGCAGATGACAGCATCCTCCCACAGCTCCAGTTTTTCGTAGATTAGCAGGGCTGAGCTCGTGCAGCCCAGGTCTGTCAGCAGGCTGGCGAGCTGCTTCTGTAAATGTGAGAGAGGTTTAGACATGGGATAAGTCATTTCATATTTAAACAGTAAAAAATATATATATCATGTTGATGTATGCCCCAGGAAGACCCCATCCGCAGCCCCCTGCAGGAAAACCCACTCCTAGCTCTGCCACCGCTGAAATAAATCCTGGGGGAAACACTGCATATGCATACACTCCACGAACCATCACAGCTCTGTTTATGGAGGGAATGGCCTTTATCACATTCAGAACAATAAAAGTCTTGTTTTTTGTCACTGGATGCTTGGGAGAGTTGGTCTTCCCTAGCTGCTGTATTCAAGGGTGCAAATATGTACTGCCGTTTATCAGTATTTAAGCTGCAGCCATCCTCCTGATTATTGTGAAAATAATAATACTACCACAGGCCTGTTCTTAACTACACACGCAGACACACACCAGTTGTATTCATTCCAAGCTGTGGTGCCATATGCAGGGTAGTGTCTTCACCCGGGGTAGTGTCTTCACCCGGTGTAGTGTCTTCACCCGGTGTAATGTCTTCACCCGGTGTAGTGTCTTCACCCGGTGTAGTGTCTTCACCCGGTGTAGTGTCTTCACCCGGTGTAGTGTCTTCACCCGGTGTAGTGTCTTCACCCGGTGTAGTGTCTTCACCCGGTGTAGTGTCTTCACCCGGTGTAGTGTCTTCACCCGGTGTAGTGTCTTCACCCGGTGTAGTGTCTTCACCCAGGGTAGTTTCTTCATCTTTTATCTCTCCATCTCCACTATTATGACCTCACATCTATTTCCATTATCTTGTCATCTTCACACAAGGCAACATAGGCCCTAACCTTGTACCCAAACCCTGTCTCTCGGTCCACTTAAAGAGTGGGAGCTGAACCTGGAGCACAGCCTGTCTTGTCACAGACTAAATCCTAGGTTTCTGGGTTTTATCACCTCTCGTCCTCTCCTGTGATCGCCTCCCCATCCCGTCTCAGGGGTGACATATCACGTCCCACTGGGATGATGGACCTCATAAATCAGAATTTACACCCGTCCCACAACTCCACTCGTGAACCACCCTAATCACGTGACCAGGGAGACATGGAGAGCCAGGACGTGACACCAATGGCAAACGGCAGACTTTTAGACTAATAGGACACACGGCAGCGCACATGCCATTTGTGCCTCTTTACCCGTTTCCAGGAAAACTCCTGATATTGTGGTTTCAGAATCTCCCTGAAAGCAGGAAGTGCTGAGACAGACAAGACACAGTTGATTTATATGGGGATTTATTAATTCTGTAAGCAAATCTTAAAATATGTGCTATATCTCAACCCATCTTCCTGTCCCTCCTCTCCCCACACAGCTTCTCTGTGCGCAGACACGGCCATCGTTACATGCCGGGCACGCTTCTCGCTAAGGAAAAACACATCACCACAGCCCACACGATTCTCTGCCTTGCTTGCACTTTCAATTCCCCAGGCGGCAATAGGGTGCCTTCAATTCCAGCTTTATTGCTGTTTGCCATTATTACATGAAGCCTGGGCGATGTATCCTGCCCCACTGATTTCTCTCTTTCCCTGTCTTTTACACTCCCTCCCTCTCAATCTCTCTACCTCCTCTTTGTCATATCTCTTCCTCCCTCCTTTTCTTACAACCCCACAATCTCTCGCTCCCTTTCTCCCTAGCTATCTCACCATCTCCACTCTTCTCCCTCATCTGTTGGACTAGTCCTGTGCCTTTAAATATACACTACCGTTCAAAAGTTTGGGGTCACTTAAAAATGTCCTTGTTTTTTGTCCATTACAATAACATCAAATTGATCAGAAACACAGTGTAGACATTGTTCATGTTCTCAGTCTATTCTTGTTCTGAGAAATGAAGGCTTTTCCATGAGAGAAATTGCCAAGAAACTGAAGATCTCGTACAACGCTGTGTACTACTCCCTTCACAGAAATGTGAAGGGAAAATGTGAGCAAATTACACCGCTCAAAACACCTTACCTGATACAAGGAAGGAGAAACTGACTGGGCCAAGACAGGTGCTACAACAACAGAAATAAACACATCCATGGTCAACAAGCCATCTTTCTGCTTGCTACAAATACAGAATAACAGAAAGGCTAATCACTCACTCTTCATCTCCCGGAATATATACACAGAGCGAGAAAAACAGACAAGCCTTACATGTAACACCATATAAAGACTACCAGGTTGATGCAGCTTCTACCCTGAGGGGGAATAACTGTCTGGTAGTTGGAGGACAAAGACGTACTGTTTTAGTGGCCATCCTGCAGTGGAGGCGGCCATTAGGTGGCCTTTGGCTTGAAAGCAGCCGGCACTAACAGGGAGCTTCAGCCTGACAGATATATTGTCTGAATGCCAAGTGTCCAGATTAGATCAAGGCTCTGACGCACTAAATAACCAGACATGTGGTGATAGATGAGACTCCTCTGGGGACAACGCGGTAGTGGACCTCGTGCAGGAGGTCGAGAGGACAGTCACAAAGCAAGGGCAGCATCCTTCTTCAAGTCTCGGACTACCGTCAAAGGTGTGGGAGTTCAAAGAGAGTCGGTGAAGTGGATGGGTCCCATCCATTTCTCCTGAATTAGTGTTCACTCATATAACCCTGATGTAAATAATTGTTTAATCATGACCATGACTTCCAATGGGTCAAGTCATAACTCAAAGCTTTGATGGAAGACATTGCTCTGTGTGGTACTTCAGTTACAGTGAGTCGGCCCTTAAAATGAAGTTCACAATCACAGTGGAGTGAAACCAATTCATAAATCAGAAACCCAATCAGCAGTGACAGGGGTAATGATGGGGTGTTACCTGGACAGCCCATCTGGGAGGAGCTTGGCAGCAGTAGAAGAGTTTCAGACGCTCCGTCACAGGACAGCTCTTCTCCTCAAAGTAATCCACTATAGTCTGGAAGAGAGGAAAGACATCCAGCATCAACTAGAGAGAGTCATACCCAGGCAAAGCCTCATTACTAAACCCCCAAAATGACAGATTTAAACTGCAAAGCTGGTAAGGCAAGTCACGAGCAAATTGAAAATGTACTGATTGAGATGTGAGTGCAACAGGTCTAAAAGCCCATTGATTGACAGTGTCCAACCCTGATATCTGGTTGAGTTCTGTGTTTTGTCTCAATCTGTGTTGTACGGGTTGTTAGGTACTCAATGAACACTGGCTGAGGGCATCCAGGAAGACAAGGTATAAACAGGAAACAACTCTCACAGTCACAGCAAATGAGCCACTGCTGGATGCTATCCAATTGTTATTGTCTCATTCTCAGTCTCATTTTATCAGCGGGCCGTCATGCAGAGCAACAACTCGCATTCTGCTTGCTATCTGAGAGGAGACATTTGTCTGTGCCTAAAATTGGGCTTGACTCACAGTTATGTCTAACAACAATGATCCAATACCATGGCTCATAAACCTCAACCTAACAGCAAATCCCAGACTAGGACTGAGTCCTGTCGTTATGGCTGGGTTGGGTGGTGTTATCTGTGGGACTTGGACAGGGCCCAGTTTCCTGTAATGAGATTTGGATCCCGACCACCCAGGATAAAGTTAATTATAAACAGTGGATGGAGTTTGGCAGCTCGGATGTGATTGGCCTCATTGCATAGGAAATTAAGAGGAAAATGGGTAAGAGTGTAACAGGACATATTTTACAGTTTGGGATGGAGAAAATACAGAGAGTGAGTCACAGTGATTCCATTTTCTGGTAACGAGGCCAGACAGAAACAGACACCTAGACACACATACTCGGACAAAACGCAGAACGACACAAGCAAAAACACTAACAAATAGACAAACAGACAGACGCCAACACAATCAGGGAGGTGGGGGGGATAAAAAGCTTTCCTTACATTTTAAACTCAAAGACAAATCCAATGCCCGGTCATAAAGTGTTGATGTCAAACAGACTGCTTCAGATGAATACTGATCTCGCTCCCTCAAAGACCATTTCTACTCTGCCCACATGATTGTCATCAATGTTCATCTTTTGTCTCTGTCAGTTTAATGGTTGGTTGGGGAAGTTGTCTTTACCAATATCTAAATCCTGTCAACAAGCAACAGCAGTTCCTCTCTGGAAATCGGTAACATCTAAACAAACCTTGTCAACGAATGAGAATGCCCAGTAAACCATTAGGAGTAAATCTGTGAGTGATGCAGTGTGTCAAAACAGGTAGCCTGCAGAGTGGAAGCTGGCACACAGCAAGTGCAAGAGCTGTAAGAATTCACCAGAATGAGGAATATAATAGGGCTGTCTATTCATGCCAAAACAAACAGCCTTTACGCTTGTGTTTGAGTGCAAATGTTCAGTCTTCCAGGTAGATGTAAATGCTCTCTTTTGTTAAAGCGAAACATTGCACAAAACCAACTAGACCTTGATAAAATGACATTTTTGCTTGCTTAATGGTGCTCTAATTTGATAATGCCTGCAGTTGGGTTCTGTCCTTTATAAATTCCTGAGGACTTTTGTACCCTCCCCACAAATAGTTTCTAAGATTGAATGGGTAGCACATCCAAGTGACTTACAGGGCTGTTGCAAAAAAAACAGCTAGGACTCCATCCAATTGGCGACATGCAAATATTCTAAAATGCGCATAAAAACAATATGCATATTTTCCCACCATAAAGGTGTCTCCAACAAATTGACTTATTGCTGATAAAAGGCTGTGCGTGGGGACGTAGTGAATGTTAAAATTCCTTGTTAAATTGTACAGAATAAAAAATGAAATTTCCAGTTGGCTTGGTGGAATCGGTTTCCCTTAATGGCAAGCAAGGTTTGTTTGAAAGCAGACTGCAGATGACTAATAAATTGTGTTTCTCCACGGCCAGTGTATATATTCAAAGCACAAACAGCGGTTGGCATTTGATGAACTCTGGTAGACCAGAGGCCCTACAGAGAGAGAGCCACAGTAGTTCAGAGAAGATGAGAGGAGGTGGGGGAGATTGGTGAGTAAAAACATCCCGATTCACTGAACTGAGTTCCAAGTTGCTCTGTGAACACAATTATAGCAGATGGTTAAAGTATATTGAATGAGAAAACCATAAAATATTGATTCTATACAACTGCACAAGGAAGGAAAACATCCCATCTGACAGGTTGCAGAAATATGAAGTTTGCAATCAGAATAAGACCAGTACACTTTTGATACCCATGTTAAGATTGAACAAAACGTACCATATCTGGAGAGCCATTTACAGTTGAAGTCGGAAGTTTACATACACTTAGGTTGGAGTCAAAAACTCGTTTTTCAAACACTCCACAAATATCTTAATAACAAACTATTGTTTTGGCAAGTCGTTTAGGACATCCACTTTGTGCATGACACAAGTAATTTTTACAATTGTTTACAGACAGATTATTTCTCTTATAATTCACTGTATCACAATTCCAGTGGGTCAGAAGTTTACATACACTAAGTTGACTGTGCCTTTAAACAGCTTGGAAAATTCCAGAAAATTATGTAATGGCTTTAGAAGCTTCTGATAGGGTAATTGACATAATATAATATGAGTCAATTGGAGGTGTACCTGTGGATGCATTGCAAGGCCTACCTTCAAACTCAGTGCCTCTTTGGTTGACATCATGGCAAAATCAAAAGAAATCAGCCAAGACCCCAGAAAAAATTGTAGACCTCCACAAGTCTGGTTCATCCTTGGGAGCAATTTCCAAATGCCTGAAGGTACCGCGTTCATCTGTACAAACAATAGTACGCAAGTATAAACACCATGGGACCACACAGCCGTCATAATGCTCAGGAAGGAGACGCGTTCTGTCTCCTACAGATGAACGTACTTTGGTGCGAAAAGAGCAAAATCAATCCCAGAACAGAAAAGGACCTGTGAAGATGCTGGAGGAAACAGGTGCAAAAGTATCTATATCCACAGTAAAACAAGTCCTATATCGACATAACCTGAAAGGCCACTCAGCAAGGAAGAAGCCACTGCTCCAAAACCGCCATAAAAAAAGCCAGACCACGATTTGCAACTGCACATGGGGACAAAGATCGTACTTTTTGGAGAAATTTCCTCTTGTCTGATGAAACAAAAATGGAACTGTTTGGCCATAATGACCATCGTTATGTTTGTAGGAAAAAGGGGGAGGCTTGCAAGCCGAAGAACACCATCCCAACCGTGAAGCACGGGGGGTGGCAGCATCATGTTGTGGGGGTGCTTTGCTGCAGGAGGGACTGGTGCACTTCACAAAATAGATGGCATCATGAGGCAGGAAAATGATGTGGATATATTGAAGCAACATCTCAAGACATCAGTCAGGAAGTTAAAGCTTGGTCGCAAATGGACAATGACCCCAAGCATACTTCCAAAGTTGTGGCAAAATGGCTTAAGGACAACAAAGTCAAGGTATTGGAGTGGCCATCACAAAGCCCTGACCTCAATCCCATAGAGAATTTTTGGGCAGAACTAAAAAAGTGTGTGCGAGCAAGGAGGCCTACAAACCTGACTCAGTTACACCAGCTCTGTCAGGAGGAATGGGCCAAAATTCACTCAACTTATTGTGGGAAGCTAGTGGAAGGCTACCCATAACGTTCCACCCAAGTTAAACAATTTAAAGGCAATGCTACCAAATACTAATTGAGTGTATGTAAACTTCTGACTCACTGGGAATGTGATGAAAGAAAGAAATGCTGAAATATATAATTCTCTGTACTTTTATTCTGACATTTCACATTCTTAAAATAAAGTGGTGATCCTAACTGACCTAAAACAGGGAATTTTTATTAGGATTAAATGTCAGGAATTGTGAAAAACTGAGTTTAAATGTATTTGGCTAAGGTGTATGTAAACTTCCGACTTCAACTATGTGTCATACATTTTCTGCTAAGTTCCAAAAATGTAAGCTGTTTAACTAAGGACAATTGACCCTTCGCTAAGCACTGCCCCAGAATTTAGAGCAACCAATCACAGCGGATAGCAACTGTTGTCGAGTCTGACACCTCAGACAAGCTCACGTTTAAATTGCATGAAACCCAGTGATGGCTATGGCAATAAATTATTTTAATTGCTAAATTGAACAGCGTACCAGGAGTACTTGCTACTGTGATTTCTGAAATTCAGAGCCAATACTTTTGTTACATTGTTTGCTAGGTTAGCTCATTGACCACCAAATGTTGCTAACGCTAGCAAGCTGTAGTCTGGTCTCCTTCGCCACCAGCAGTTACCATACCCGGTCTGCTAGGTGGTTGCTACTTAAAGTCCCCAGGACATTCACAGTATTAGGCAAAACTGCATTCTCTTCTTGTGCACCAGACGCATGGAATAATTTTACAATCCATGCTTCATCTAGATATGTTAGCGCCACTGAATGAATTTAAAATATTGATGGGAGACGGAGGAGTGTAAATGCATTTTTTTAGGCTGGATAATGTTGTATTGTAGTATGTTATAATTCTGTAATGTATTGATTGTTGCTGCCTTCTTGGCCAGGTCTCCCTTGAAAGAGAGACTCTGGTTCTCAATGGGCTTTTCCTGGTTAAAAATAAATAAATAAAAAGCTACTTCATATTACTTTTCTCAAAATGTTAGCTAGCTAAGTTAGCAATTTAATGAATACAACTCCCATCTCCCGTCGACATCAGGATATGATTTGAGAGCACTAGTTAGCTCTAAAAGTGCTTATTATAACTTTGAATCCATACTGACAGTGAATCCAGAGCCATTGAGTATCTCTGAATTCAGTACAAACAATTTGATGAACCAATTGTAATGACAGTCCACCACAACATTCCCAATAGTTTCCTGATTAGTTTAATTTCATTGTGTATTAGAAACACAGTTTGAGATCACTGTGGGATTTTGCAAGTGGTTGAATGGGGAATTGGGCTTCCCGGGAAAATGTTGTCCGAGGTTGCAACAGTAATCAAGGGGGGCAGGGCTTAGCGAAGGGTCAATTGCTAGAATTGTTCTCCAGCTACATACAGTGCATTCGGAAAGTATTCAGATCCCTTGACTTTTCACACATTGTCACGTTAGTCTTATTCTAAAATTGAATAAATTGTTTTTTCCCTCATCAATCTACACACAATACCCCCTAATGACAAAGAAAAACTTTTGAAATGTTTTCAAATGTATAAAAAATAAAATATCACATTTACGTAAGTATTCAGACCCTTTACTCAGTGCTTTGAAGCACCTTTGGCAGCGATTACAGCCTCGAGTCTTCTTGGGTATGACACTACAAGCTTGGCACACCTGTATTTCCTCAAAGTCTGTCAGGTTGGATAAGCAGTGTCGCTGCACAGCTATTTTCAGGTCTCTCCAGAGATGTTCGATTGTGTTCAAGTCCGGGCTCTGGCTGGGCCACTCAAGGAAACTCAGAGACTTGTCCCGAAAGCCACTCCTGCGATGTCTTGGCTGTGTGCTTAGGGTCAATGTCCTGTTGGAAGGTGAATCTTCGCCCCAATCTGAGGTCCTGAGCGCTCTGGATCAGGTTTTCATCAAGGATCTCTGTACTTTGTGCCATTCATCTTTCCCTCGATCCTGACTAGTCTCCCAGTCAACTGCCGCTGAAAAACATCCCCACAGCATGATACTGCCACCACCATGCTTCACAGTAGGGATGGTGCCAGATTTCCTCCAGACGTGACGCTTGGCGTTCAGGCCAGAGTTCAATCTTGGTTTCATCAAGATCAGAGTCCTTCAGGTGCCTTTTGGCAAACTCCAAGGGGGCTGTCATGTGCCTTTTATTGAGGAGTGGCTTCCGTCTGCCCCCTCTACCATAAAGTACTGATTGGTGGAGTGCTGCAGCGATAGTTGTCCTTCTGGAAGGTTCTCCCATCTCCACAGAGGAACTCTGGAGCTCTGTCAGAGTGACCATCGGGTTCTTGGTCACCTTCCTGACCAAGGCCCTTCTCCCCCGATTGCTCAGTTTGGCCGGGCGGCCAGCTCTGGGAAGAGTCTTGATGGTTCTGAACTTCTTCCATTTAAGAATGATGGAGGCCACTGTTCTTGGGGACCTTCAATGCTGCAGATGTTTTGGTACCTTTCCCCAGATCTTTGCCTCGACACAATCCTGTCTCGGAGCTCTACGGACAATTCCTTCGACCTCATGGCTTGGTTTTTGCTCTGACATGCACTGTCAACTGTGGGACCTTATAGACAGGTGTGTGTGCCTTTTCAAATCATGGCCAATCAATTGAATTTGCCACAGGTGAACTCCAATCAACTTGTAGAAACATCTCAAGGATGATCAATGGAAACAGGATGCACCTGAGCTCAATTTCAAGTCTCATAGCTAAGGGTCTGAATACTTAGGAAAATAAGGTATCTGTTTTCTATTTGTAATAAATTTGCATTTCTAAAAACCTGTTTTCACTTTGCCATTATGGGGTATTGGGTGTAGATTGATTAGGAAAATGTTGTATATAATCAATTTAAAGCATAAGGCTGTAACATAACAAAATGTGGAAAAAGTCAATGGTCTGAATAGTTTCCAAATGCACTGTACAGTATGTCATAAACTACTCACTACTGGTGTTGGCTTAGCTATTGATTTCATTCATCAGAAACAGCAGCCCAGTTTGCATTATACCCAATGACCTTTCTGAAAACAAAAACACCTAATTATGGCATGCCAAGGAAATGACAGTAACTGATGGTGTTTTATATCCTATTATTTACACCACTATTGCCTTAATAATAACAATGAAGTTGATTGGAATAATAAGAATAGAAGGTAGTCTGGTGAAGAACCTGTGCTTGTTGTCTACAAGCCTCTTTGATAGTATTTATACCTTCACGAGAACAATATCTAGCAGCCAAGTAAAAAAACAATGATGTCCCCCAAATCTGTCTGTAATGGAATTAGTAAACAAGGAACCTCTCATATCAAAATAGCAGCCTCAACCCCCCCCCCCAAAAATGACATGAAACAACTCAACACATGACATATTTCCTCCCCTTTTCCCCCTTTGTTTCTTTCAGCAGCCAAGGAGATTAGAAGTCAAAACACATTGACTTGAGGGAGAAAGAATTTGAAACTAAGCAGAGGGGCAAGCTTTTTCTTTTCTCAATTCCTCCAACTCTCAGTCATCGGTGAGTGTGAGCTGCCTGTCAATCCTCGCTCTGATGCGGTTCTCTTTGGGGTTTTGGCGTTCTGGGGGAAACGGTGATTGAGCATGTCTGTCTCACAGGGGAATGGGACAGGGTGGCGATGGGGTTAGTGTCAGACGGTGGGATCAGTTGGTGCTTGATGTCTTCCTCGCACTGTGATGGACAGATGGGTGGCTCCCGTCCCCCCCATGAGCCTCCCCCACCCCTCTAGATGACTTGAACCAACCCTGCCTGTCACACGGCTCCCCCTGAAGGACCCCCTCAGCCATTTCGGCCCCCCTCCAGGCGCTGTCTGTCAAATCAGGTTTGGGATAAGACTGCAGAGCTCCGTGTGCAAACATTTGAGGAGGGCAAGCTAGAGAGATTGAAACCAGACTTTTTCTCTTTGCTCTATGTCACAAAACCATGGAGCAGCTGTACAGTGTCTGGCTTCTTTAAGAGAGTGTCCTGTTCTATACCCGACGTCAGACCGTCATGTCCCAGGCCCCAACCTCCTGCTTTATGACTTTGACCTCGTCTGTCTACGACTGACAGCTCACTGGGGCTGGAGAGAGCAACGAGTACACACACACACCATAATGTCATCCCAGCACAGTTTGAAGCAACTCTGAGTATAAATGATTCCTAAATCATACCTCTGTGCATGGGCAAGTATAAGTATGTGTGTGAGAGAGATTGTCTGCACTTCAGCTGTGAAAAGCTCTGTGGAAACATAAAGGACTTGTGTTCTTGTGAATGGTACCATAGTATGTCTAAACCTCACCCCATCCTCCTACACAGACCATCACAACAGAAGCAAGCTCTCGCTCAGTTTACTATGTTATCACAGGGAGCAGAGGCTGTAGATTCCCAGGTTGCCAGTCCCTCTCTACTTTGACGGTGAGGGGGAAGAGGGGGGCTGGTTTCACAGAGACACCCATGACAAACATCCTGCACAGGGGGAGTATGTCTATCCTCCGCTAAGTTATCCACATGTCCCCTCTGCTTTCACAGATAGCTCACTGTGGAAATACTGATTTAAAGAGTTTGGCTGGGTGGATTTCAGAGGGCATGCAGCTTATTTCTGCTTGCAGACTGTTGTGCTAATGATGTGACATATAGCAAGACATGTGTAGCAGATCATGTAAATCCAGGTTTGGAATTGATCGAATTTTGCCCGTAAGCCCTTGAAATGGTATAACACCAAGTGCAAGTGCCTTCACTTCAAGAAGACCAGCATTACTGGCCTAACCAATAATATAGCCTTATTCTGTGTATTTATGTACAGTCATGGCCAAAAGTTTTGAGAATGACACAAATATTAATTTACAAAGTCTGCTGCCTCAGTTTGTATGATGGCAATTTGCATATACCCCAGAATGTTATGGAGAGTGATCAGATGAATTGCAATTAATTGCAAAGTTTGCAAAGTTCCTCTTTGCAATGCAAATGAACTGAATCCCAAAAAACATTTCCACTGTATTTCAACCCTGCCACAAAAGGACCAGCTGACATGTCAGTGATTCTCTCGTTAACACAGGTGTGAGTGTTGACGAGGACAAGGCTGGAGATCACTCTGTCATGCTGATTGAGTTCGAATAACAGACTGGAAGCTTCAAAAGGAGGGTGGTGCTTGGAATCATTGTTCTTCCTCTGTCAATCATAGTTACCTGCAAGGAAACACGTGCCGTCATCATTGCCTTGCACAAAAAGGACTTCACAGGCAAGGATATTGCTGCCAGTAAGATTGCACCTAAATCAACCATTTATCGGATCATCAAGAACTTCAAGGAGAGCGGTTCAATTGTTGTGAAGAAGGCTTCAGGGCGCCCAAGAAAGTCCAGCAAGCGCAAGGACCGTCTCCTAAAGTTGATTCAGCTGCGGGATCGGGGCACCACCAGTACAGAGCTTGCTCAGGAATGGCAGCAGGCAGGTGTGAGTGCATCTGCACGCACAGTGAGGCAAAGACTTTGGGAGGATGGCCTGGTGTCAAGAAGGGCAGCAAAGAAGCCACTTCTCTCCAGGTTAAAACATCACGGACTGCTGAGGACTGGGGTAAAGTCAATTTCTCTGATGAATCCCCTTTCCGATTGTTTGGGGCATCCGGAAAAAAGCTTGTCCGGAGAAGACAAGGTGAGCGCTACCATCAGTCCTGTGTCATGCCAACAGTAAAGCATCCTGAGACCATCCATGTGTGGGGTTGCTTCTCAGCCAAGGGAGTGGGCTCACTCACAATTGTGCCTAAAAACACATCCATGAATAAAGAATGGTACCAACATCCTCAGAGAGCAACTTCTCCCAACCATCCAGGAACAGTTTAGTGACGAACAATGCCTTTTCCAGCATGATGGAGCACCGTGCCATAAGGCAAAAGTGACAACTAAGTGGCTCGGGGAACAAAACATAGATATTTTGGGTCCATGGCCAGGAAACCCCCCAGACCTTAATCCCATTGAGAACTTGTGGTCAATCCTCAAGAGGCGGGTGGACAAACAAAAACCCACAAATTCTGACAAACTCCAAGCATTGATTATGCAATAATGGGCTGCCATCAGTCAGGATGTGGCCCAGAAGTTAATTTACAGCATGCCAGGGTGGTTTGCAGAGGTCTTGAAAAAGAAGGGTCAACACTGCAAATATTTACTCTTTGCATCAACTTCATGTAATTGTCAATAAAAGCCTTTGACACTTATGAAATGCTTGTAATTATACTTCAGTATTCCATAGTAACATCTGAAAAAAAATATCTAAAGACCCTGAAGCAGCAAACTTTGTGAAAATTTATATTTGTGTCATTCCCAAAACTTTTAGCCACGACTGTACAGTACCTGAGACTTGAGATGTGAGCTTCCAATAGTGACGTTCACCATGAGTGTGGCATAGAGTATCTCGTTGAACCCTACCTCGTGGGACCCCTCATCGCTCTTACCTGTGTCTGCATCATGGCCCTCTCCACCCGCCGAGAGCTGCCCTTCTCCAGCTTGGTCCTTAGACACAGTGCTGTCACCTCCACCGCCCAGAACTTGGGCTGAGACAATATGCACTGCAGGGAGAGGGAAGAAAGACCAGTAAGGACATGGAGATTCAAGACACTTTCATTTCATCATGGACTTTTAGGAACCTCAATCTCAGATTAAAGGGATAGTCCGGTCTCTCAGATAGTGATGGCACACACATAGGAATACATGAAAAAGTTGGCATAATACCGTACAGAAAAATGTAGCTGTGTTTGACATCTTCAACATTCTTCCTGGAATTTTTTAATTAGCCTTTTACATAGTTTGTTTCTCAAAAACAGTAATCTACTGTAATCTCTGACCAAAGCATAAGAACCAGTAAATTAGGACGCTCTTATAACATCACTAGGAATTCCCATGCGAATAAAGGCAGGTACAGGAAACACAGCAGATTAGAGCAGGTAAACCTGATTAGGCCCTCTCACTCCAACCAGAGTGGTATACTACAAAGCAAGCTAGATACTACTCAGAGTTATATAAAGCTAGCCAGCTACAGTTAGCTTCACATTCCAGGTCAGGCTTCATCTGTACTACGACGGTGGATATTACTTGTCCGCCTGCCGCTAACTCTAGCAGGCTTGTAACTGTGCCAAACTCTATTGACACAATGCTGAAACAGCAATCCACGGGCAAGTCAGTGCAACATTTCTATTTGTGCCTAAATCAAAAAGAATGAACGGTTATCTTGCAAATTCTGCAGGCTATGGTGTGAAATTGAATTTTAGAAGTGCCGTCTTTTTTAATTGTATTACTTTTCAATGCCGTCTTCGGTGTGCTTATCAATGCACGAGCACCTTTTTCCCCACGCCTATTGCACCTTCTATCTGTGGAACAGCTTGTTGCGCTGTGGCCATAGACATAGAACCCATCGAAGGGTTTTGGAAACTCTTACCCTGGCAATTTGACTGTTAAACTCATGGTTACACTAGCAATGGCTGCCAGTCTTGACTGAATGGGAACTGCCATTCAGGTTCAAATTTCTAAATACAATCGCGTGAAAAACGTACATTTTGGAAAGCAAATGCAGTCATTACCAAATGTGTCATATGATATGAATTTTTTTGAAATATATAATTTTACAACAAAAAAAAAAGATTAATAAAATATTTCATCAGTTGTCTTGCTCAAATAAAGTATAACAACCTTTGCAAGAGGGTGGGTATCTGATTTCATTGGTCCTCAACTCATGGCTTAGACACTTCATTCAGGATAAATGGAGTTAGCACCGAGTTATTAATTCTGAAGGATTCATTGCCATAGAAATTGACCTGGCTAAAAGGTGAGTCACTTTCGTATGACCGGTTATCCTGAGTTGACCAAAGTTACCTCACTAACTCGTCAAACCCGGTACATAGTATACCCCTCTGGTCCACGGGAGGGGAGGGGGTCTGTTTGGTGTGAGCAAGGATGGAGGTTTGGTGCGAGGTGAGTCCCACTTCCTGTCTGGGGCAGGAAGCACATTACTCACTGTGGAGTCAGTGGCGACCCCTTCCTGCTACAACGGCAGTACATCTTGTCTCACAGGACTGAGGTTGTCTGTCTACCAAAGGACAGACCAGGGAGGCAGTGGGTGAGCGGGCATTTCAACATTACTTGACCTTTCACATTATACCGGTATGTTACTAAATAAAGTTTTGGATTGGGCTGTAACAACATCTACAGGAAATCTGTATTGAACGGTATCTGAATAGCTAACTGTGTAATAACTTTGAATACAAGTCAACATCTACTGTACATTGTAAATAGACCCAAATGCCACAAAGACAAGAAAAAAATAAAAATATTGTTTGACCTAAAAACAGATGGACTTGGTTCCATACTGCACTGTGTAGGAGACGCATGCAGTAGGAATGTGTCACCGCCAGTGGCGAGCAGGAGGTGGTATTTAAATTTAGAGAGCAGGTCCCGGTGATGTTTTCCCAGCCAATGTTCCCCTCTACCCAGTAGAGGAGGGATGGGAAGGGAGCTGGCAGACAGTTTGGGTGTATCCCATACAGTACATTGAAGCCCACTGGAACCTCAGAGGGTAGTGTTTGCACATGTCCCTCAGGGAAGGGGCCCTCTTCTCTGGGACCAGTGAGGCAGGAGGTGAGAACACCATCTTCTCAGAGCGCTATAAATGTAGTTTGGTTTATAGGGAGGTCGTGTATGTGAAATATCGAATACTAATCGCTGGTAACAAATCCTCATATGGGGAACAAATTGACCAATTCAATAAAAAACAAAAAAACAAAAAAATATGGTTTGGCATTGATTTCTGCTTCCTGGGGAGTTTTGACATGTCTATATTATTAGAGTCCTGTCCTCCCTCTCCTAGCTGGGACCTTTGTGAGACTCAAGACAAAGAGTTTAGGAAGGACGCCAAGAGGAGCACAAGTTAGAGATGAAAAGATAAAAGAGAAAGCTGGTAAGGGTTTGTTGCTTTTCCAATACATTCCTATGTCTTTGCTTGGCAATTTCAAGGGGAACTATTTTGAGAACATTCAAAATTCAGTGCTCAACTCTACAAAAAAAATATAAACGCAACACGTAAAGTGATGTGAAATAAAAGATCCCAGAAATGTTTCATATGCACAAAAAGCTTATTTCGCTCAAATTTGGTGCACAAATTTGTTTAAATCCCTGTTAGTGAGCATTCTCCTTTGCCAAAATAATCCATCCATCTGACAGGTGTGGCATATCAAGAAGCTGATTAAACAGCATGATCATTACACAGGTGCACCTTGTGCTGGGGACAATAAAATGCCCAGTTTTGTCACACAACGCCACAGATGTCTCAAGTTTTAAAGGAGCGTGCAATTGGCATTCTGATTGCAGGAATGTCCACCAGACCTCTTGCAGGAGAATTCAATGTTAATTTCTCTACCGTAAGCCACCTCCTACGTTGTTTTAGAAAATTTGGCAGTTCGTCCAACCGGCCTCATAGACCATGTGTATGGCATCGTGTGGGCGAGCGGTTTGCTGTGGTCAACATTTTGAACAGAATGCCCCATGGTGGGGTTATGGTATGGGCAGGCATAAGCTACGGACAACGAACACAAATGCATTTTATTAATGGGAATTTGAATGGACACAGATACTGTGACGAGATCCTGCAAGGATCTGTACAAAATTCCTGGAAGCTGAAAATGTCCCAGTTCTTCCATGGCCTGCATACTCAGACATGTCAGCCATTGAGCATGTTTGGGATGCTCTGGATCAATGTGTACGACAGCGTGTTCCAGTCCGCGCAAATAGCCAGCAACTTCGCACAGCCATTGAAGAGGAGTGGGACATCATTCCACAGGCCACAATCAACTCTATGCGAAGGAGATGTCGCGCTGCATGAGGCAAATGTTGGTGAAATCAGATACTGACTGGTTTACTGATCCACGCCCCGGTCTTTTTTTAAGGTATCTGTGACTACCGGATGCATATCTGTTTTCCCAGTCATGATATCCAAAGATTAGCACCTAATGAATGTATTTCAATTTACTGACTTCCTTACATGAACTGTAACTCAGTAAAAATCTTTGAAATTGTTGCATGTTGCGTTTATATTTTTGTTCAGTATAATAATAACCCATTAGGGAAGGAGCAGATCAGTAAAGTTCCACACAGGAACATTGTGTGACATATTTAGCCGCAAAGCAAATTGATATTTTGTCTCTCACAAGCTCACTTCCTCTGAGCAGAGTCAACATGTGTTTTCCCCTGGCTATACAGTGTCTGGCCTCTGCGCCATGTCAGAACATGAGACCTGATCGAAATCAGCCAAATTAGAAGCAAACTATTGCTGAGGCCTGGGATAGAAAAACAAGGCAAGATACCCCAGCTTCCACTAGACATATCACCAGAGCCCATGGGTTGAACAGTACAGCAGTATGATGTATGGAAAGAAGGTAAGAAATACAATAATAGCACCATCAGTATGGTGGTGTACAGACAGGGGTATAGTGAATGCCTTAACGACGATAGTTAGAACAGAACCCCCATGGGAAGCCTCTCCTCTCTTTTCCCCCTCAACTTCCGTGCCAAGTTGCGAGACGATTATCACAAAGTGACTTCCTCCTACGGGGCCAGAGAAACAACAATTTAAGATGTAGTCACCCTCCTCCCACATCGTTCCCGCCTCCACTCACATCGTATCCATGTCACTATGGCAACACTTCCAGTTCAACCACTTCCCGAAACCCTTCCCAGAAGCCCTCAGTGGGCGGCAGAGGACAGATTGGAGATCGGCATTTGGCAGAACACAGCAAACCCGATCCTACCCCAGGTCCCAGCCATGATTTCACTGTAGACAGTCTTTACTGAGTTACGTCATGTAACAAGTCAGGCTGCCACATCTATGTAGATATAAGAAAAACACTGTCTGGGTTGTTTGACTAACTTATCTAACAATCCTATTTCCAGCCCTGGCCCCTACATGATAACTCCCACGGGTTTGCTGTAGGGCTGGGTGATAGCTAATTAATTTGAATAATTCTAATGTATGTTTTTGCGTGATATTCCAAATGCTTGTATCGCAGAATCGAGGTTCTGTATTTTTATGAGGTTTTATGTCCGCTTGTTCTCGTATCTATTTGAGCTATTCTCGTTAGCTCCTGCTGTGCACCTTCCCATATACACCAGAGATCTGAATATAATGACGAAATGCTCATATCTCCACCCTAACATGCTGACCACAGCGCTCGCGTTACATGCACAAGCGTACACATACATGTTATTTAATCATTTCATCCAAACTGCTCGCGTGCGGCAACGAATGTCCGCGTTCTATTTTTGACGCGCTGCAAGTCCCACCTCTCCCATCTACTCATTGGTTTTTAGGAGCATATACCCACATGGGTGATTGAAAGATGAAGTTAAGTCCACACTCCAGTCCAGTTGGTGGTGGTAACCAACCTTAAAGTTGGTTGCCAACCGCCATATGAAGTCCAAAGAATAAGACTGAAGGAGAAATTACTGGAAACAAACTCGGTTTACCCTTATGTGTGGATTAATTGTCAGAGTAGAGGACCTTGTGCATTTCAGGTAAAATAACTCAATGTTTAAATCCCATGACAAATTAGCTAGCAACAGCAAGCTAGCTAAATTGCCATGAAATGTTTCGGCCTGTCCCCAAATTAATATAATTGATTCAGAGTTCATTTTGATATTTCAACCTGTGTGTCCTGATCACGTCTGGTGTGGTTCGCCAAATGCTGACTAGACTGCGAAATGGCGGACGCCCGGTCTAGTCAGCATGTAACAATGGGAGTGGTTATCCCAGAGGCGGGAAGGCAGGTGACAAGGTTTAAAATAAGCTCATAGAAACACATTGAGCTTATTTTTGGACAGATTTTGGTGAAAGTGAAACCTCTCACTTTTGCCTCTTTCTCCCAAGCCCCTCCCCCTACCACTCACAACAGATGAGAGATCACTTCTTCCTCTCTGACAAACTGTTTCAACTCGCTATTTGCATTTGAGGTTTGGTCCAACAGAATCAGACACCGAAACAGATGGAGACATTTTAGTGTAATAGAGAAGTTAACTTTTCAAACCTTGTTAATGTTTCAACTCAAATTTCGAGCAGAGCAGACACTACTAAAACGGATGTACCAATAAACATTAATTCTGGAAAATGAATGCTCAGTTTGTCACGCATTACGGTACCATATATTGCTAGCAGCATTTTGGTCAAATAAAGATTGTTATACTAGCCGTTTAGTCTTTTTATAGATGTGCAATAAGCATAAAACTATTATATAAGGAATTGGCAACTCGTTCTCATTCTGAGAAATAAGGTATGCCACTTAATTTAAACATCTGAACAAAGTGGACAGGCTAGCATTCTGTTCAAACAGTTAGAAACAGAGAACAGTTTGTGTTCATAATAATTTAACTTTTTTGCCTTTTTAGCTGAATTCAGAGCTTGTGAAATTATACCTAGATAAACTTGAAATATAAATATTAGCTGGCTACTCACTAGCACGTAGGCTTCTGCTTGAGAGATTGTTTATAAGACCCGTGTTAAATTAATATAATGCCTGCTGCATTATTAGTGAATGTGCATTATGCATGGCTCTGGTTACATGTGTTACAAAAAATTGCATTTTTATAGACAGACCTGAAAGCCATTTCAGTGAATGCAAAAAATATATAAAAAAGGAGCAGGTACAACTATGTTGATTATGGTTGTGGAAGACATATATTCAGCCTAGGTAACATTTCACCAACTCTGAGTTCATTAGACTATTGGTGACTGTTTTAAATGCAGTGGATTTTACCTTTAAATTGTACAACAAAGCTTAGAGAAAACGTTCATAAAAATCTAGATAAATATCGTGAATTGCCGATATGTTAGAAAAAAACTTGAGATATGAGTTTTAGGCCATGTCGCCCAGGCTTAGTTTGCTGACATCAGGAAAACACTTTGGACACTGACCTGAGGGTGTGTGTGGCTCTAAAGAACAGTTGCCCCCCAAAAATATCTGGCAAACTCAAAAGGAAGCACTACCATTGCAGAATCACTAATATGGAATGGGATCATGACAAAAACATCATAAATATTATACACAACACCCTTAAAACCAAGACAGGAAATGGATACGACTGGCCCTTTTTAAAGCTTTTAACAGTGTCAAAGCTGCCATAGAGATTAAGATCACAGACATGCAGGGATGTATTCTTTGGTACAGTACAAGCTGCAATATTACAAAGTCCAAGTATGTAAGTTTAATACATTGCCAAACAATAATCAAATAACTCAATAATACACTGCTCAAAAAAATAAAGGGAACACTTCAACAACACAATGTAACTCCAAGTCAATCACACTTCTGTGAAATCAAACTGTCCACTTAGGAAGCAACACTGATTGACAATAAATGTCACATGCTGTTGTGCAAATGGAATAGACAAAAGGTGGAAATTATAGGCAATTAGCAAGACACCCCCAATAAAGGAGTGGTTCTGCAGGTGGTGACCACAGACCACTTCTCAGTTCCTATGCTTCCTGGCTGATGTTTTGGTCACTTTTGAATGCTGGCGGTGCTCTCACTCTAGTGGTAGCATGAGACGGAGTCTACAACCCACACAAGTGGCTCTGGTAGTGCAACTCATCCAGGATGGCACATCAATGCGAGCTGTGGCAAGAAGGTTTGCTGTGTCTGTCAGCGTAGTGTCCAGAGCATGGAGGCGCTACCAGGAGACAGGCCAGTACATCAGGAGACGTGGAGGAGGCCGTAGGAGGGCAACAACCCAGCAGCAGGACCGCTACCTCCGCCTTTGTGCAAGGAGGAGCACTGCCAGAGCCCAGCAAAATGACCTCCAGCAGGCCACAAATGTGCATGTGTCTGCTCAAACGGTCAGAAACAGACTCCATGAGGGTGGTATGAGGGCCCGACGTCCACAGGTGGGAGTTGTGCTTACAGCCCAACACCGTGCAGGACGTTTGGCATTTGCCAGAGAACACCAAGATTGGCAAATTCGCCACTGGCGCCCTGTGCTCTTCACAGATGAAAGCAGGTTCACACTGAGCACATGTGACAGACGTGACAGAGTCTGGAGACGCCGTGGAGAACGTTCTGCTGCCTGCAACATCCTCCAGCATGACCGGTTTGGCGGTGGGTCAGTCATGGTGTGAGGTGGCATTTCTTTGTGGGGCCGCACAGCCCTCCATGTGCTCGCCAGAGGTAGCCTGACTGCCATTAGGTACTGAGATGAGATCCTCAGACCCCTTGTGAGACCATATGCTGACATGCACATTTGTGGCCTGCTGGAGGTCATTTTGCAGGGCTCTGGCAGTGCTCTTCCTTGCACAAAGGCGGAGGTAGCGGTCCTGCTGCTGGGTTGTTGCCCTCCTACGGCCTCCTCCACGTCTCCTGATGTACTGGCCTGTCTCCTGGTAGCGCCTCCATGCTCTGGAAACTACGCTGACAGACACAGCTAACCTTCTTGCCACAGCTCGCATTGATGTGCCATCCTGGATGAGCTGCACTACCTGAGCCACTTGTGTGGGTTGTAGACTCAGTCTCATGCTACCACTAGAGTGAAAGCACCGCCAGCATTCAAAAGTGACCAAAACATCAGCCAGGAAGCATAGGAACTGAGAAGTGGTCTGTGGTCACCACCTGCAGAAGCACTCCTTTATTGGGGGTGTCTTGCTAATTGCCTATAATTTCCACCTTTTGTCTATTCCATTTGCACAACAGCATGTGAAATTTATTGTCAATCAGTGTTGCTTCCTAAGTGGACAGTTTGATTTCACAGAAGTGTGATTGACTTGGAGTTACATTGTGTTGTTTAAGTGTTCCCTTTATTTTTTTGAGCAGTGTATATAATTTCAGTGACCCAGGAAGCCCTAACATTGACTGTTGGTTGACAAAGGCTGAGAAAATTAGAAGGGACCAAGCTAGCTAAGCCAATGGACAGGAGAGAATGTTTTTTTTCTCCTTTCCTTTTGTTCAAGCCAAGATCAGATATACAAGGTAAGCTTAAATCGCCATTGAAAAGTTGTCTCATTTCAGATAAGGCTTTATAGCCACCATGCAGTATTTTTGATGTCGTCACTGTGTCTAATACATCACTGTGTAATTCATGAAAATAAAAATATATATTTTTTATCATTTATTTCCCAGAGCCTGCTTTTGTTATTAAAATGCTCAGTCTGATCGTGTAGGCGTGTTGATACAAATGTAAATCTATTTACATAGCCCTGATTGGCAGATAGGAGAGCTCTTACACTAAAAGAGCATTATCAGAATTTTCACAATTTCAGTGTTATTTCGACCGTAGTGTGAAAAAAACAAGCAAATCACATTTTTTACTGCACTGCCCCTTTAAGACTAATACCGAGACCTAAGGTCAGGAGGTCTCCAGTACGGAGGTGACCTGCATTGACACGGCCATGTGACTGGGATCATGGCGCTAGCCTGGTGAAATGTGGCCACTATGAAGCCTTTTTCCACCTTCCCATATTTGCGCGATCTCTATCATCTAAGCTCATCAGTCAGCAGTACAGTAATATGGAGGGTGGAGAGAGAGGTCAGCCAATATGCCTCACCAACACTGCTTCACTAGTGTAATAAAGCCTCAATGACCTTATCACACAGCCACACATGATCAAACAACTCATTTTTTCAACCAAGATGACATCTTAGTGACAGTATCTGAAACACCTGTGAAACTACAAAGTGTTTATAAAACTGATTAACTGCCTGAAATGCTAATAATGCTATGCCTATAAAAATGTTTTACCTGGGTCATTTGTAGAGAATAGACTATTCTGAATAGTATGTTTGTTGGGCAATGGGCCAGCATTTGATTTATATCATAAAGTTGCAGCAAAAAACAAATATGCAGGAATAAAGCACCATGAACTAGGTTGTGTACAAGGTGAACAACAGTAAGCACGATCCAAAATGCATTTGTAAATGGTAAACAAGTCACAATGGCATTCAAATGGGACATTAGCACAACAGAGAATAGTCATCGTTATGCAGTCCTTCCGCTAGAAGGTAGTAAACATAAATCATTGGATAATTAAAAGCAAATGATGAAGATGCAGAATGTTTTATTAAACCCATCACAAACAAGCAATGGGCTTTGGAGTGTCTTCTCAACATGGGCTATGAATCGCATGTCAGTATTGTCCAGGAATAGCCTGAAAAAACATGAATATCAATCTTCATTAACATTCTAGAAAATCATCACAAACAACAAATGCGAAATAGTACATCAAATCAACTGACCAAAAGATACAGGTGTGTAGGTGTGTGTGTGTATTGGTCCTGAGTTAAAGAGTAATGGCAAACGGATTTATAGGGTAAGGCAGTGCAGTTTCAAATGAAGATCCATCCGTATTATTGGCTGAGCTTGCTTGGACAACCGCCTCACACTACATCACCTGTCTGCGAACTCCAAAAGATGACAATCATGGTGGAGCAGCTGGCCAGAGACCCAGGCCCATTGGGGAGTCTGCAGAGGAACCCAAAGCATTAAACCGAGGGGACTTGCTCAGCAGCCTGCGTCGCGTTATTACCTTAATTAAAGCCTTTTCAAAAGGCGTGCTAATGCCGCAGCTGGATGCATGGTACTGATTTGCCTCCCAGCAGCAGTAAGGTAGGTGACGCAAACAGACCCTGGTTTATAGGTGTGTGACAGTAATGCAGTCTAGGGGAAGAAGGCAGTCGTTTTGAGAAATGGTTGAAAAGATCTTGGACCATTTTAATGGCCTCCAATAGCAAACAGAGAGCAATGACACTATAAAAACAACATGTAAGGGTAGATGGTAGGCCCTCCTACTTGCCACGGATGGATCGAGCTGTCTGGCATTGGTGAGCGATGCAGGAAGCAGAAGATCCAGTGCATGGTTTATGTTTTCAGGCTCCTGGAGTAGGTGCAGGTATTTACAAAATGTCAAACTCATCCAACAAGATGCTGGACAAGGCTCAAAGTAAAGTAATGCAAATGATAGACTAGACATGTGAAATATAAAGACTGAAGATCAGCCTGACTAGCCCCTAGGGCTCAGAACCCTTACTAACTCCTGCAGAGACAGTCGGCAGTTTTGAACACCCATGATGCTCTACACCAGAGCATTTATACCCTCCAGTCACTGGCAGAGACCAGGTGAAAGGAAACACTTAATAGAAAGCACTTTATAAACTTAGCAAAGTGAACTATTCTACAATAAGGGAGTTTAGATACATTCACTCAACCTATACGATGCAGACATGCACATATAGAATACCGTAAAAGATCTGGACTAGAGCAGAAACTCTTTGCCCCAAATTAGTAATGAGTGTCCCTTCTTAAATGAGCAGACCATGGTCACCGGTGCACCTGGCGGCAATGCCCCTCCACATGCTGCAAGACAAAGCTCAAACATTTTTAAGTACTGCTTTCGACTGGCAAAGAGTACTGCTTTCGACTGGCAAAGAGCACTGCTTTAGACTGGCAAAGAGCACTGCTTTAGACTAGCAGCATAACTTTATCTGATTTACTTCTCATGTCTGCTGTAATTTGTATTCAATGTTTAGAAAATATTTAGAATAGATCAAACAGGTGACACGCTCAACCAAAATGAATATTTGGCGAGGTGACCAAGCAATTATATTACCGTCTACACTGTGGAAATGGACGAGCATTCAGAGTTAGCTTACTCACAACTAATTTGTTTTTAAGGATTTAGTAAGATTAAAAAAAGGTTACACAAAGTAGTAATCCAGATAGCTACATCTCCAAAAATATAGATAGCTCCAAGTCTCCAACTACAGCCCATTCATGTTTACCTTCAAAGCCCGTCCAACTTGGTGAACTTGACCCGCTGTGAGTATAGACAAACATCAAAGGCAAAGTTCAGTTCTTGGCTATTGACTGGGAATTCCAAATGTTCCCCTAAAATCATCTACTTGTGTTGGCCCTGAAGACTTATGAAATAATAGTCTAGCATTAATGCCAACTCTTTTGACACTCAGAAGTCTAGGGAACAGCCAGACATGAGCATGGGAAATTTCTCAATCCTATCCCTGACGCTGTTCAGCAGTCTCAAACATACTGTAAACAAGATGCTTTCTAATCTAGAATGAAAATAATAATGATGGATGGCATGTATAGATAGCTCTTTCACTGGACCTCAAAGCACTTTACATTGTAAGGGAGGAGAACTCACCTCTTCCATCAGCAATGAGGAGCACCCATCCATCTTGGTGATGCACGGCACTTTTGGGTAATTTAGGGCCAGCATGCTCACCACAAGTCAGCCATGTGAAATGATGAGCACTCTCTTAATGGTCAGACATACAGTAGAACAGTTGTACTAACACAGAGCAGCGGGCATATGTCAGAGCTACCCTGAATTAATCAAATCCGACATTAACTCATAGCCATCGCGTCTATCAGCAAATTTCACTAGCAGCAGCAAGAGCAACAACCCATGCATTCCGCAAAGCATAGCAGTCTCTCCGGCTCTCTCTTTTCTTACATTACAACTTTAATAATCCTTTATATAAATCGGAAAATAAAATAAAGCCGCAATACATCAGTGACTTCATGAGAACATTGGGAAAGGACTGCTGTTGCTCTGTATTTTTTTTTTTTAAAGGAAAAAACAATTGACCATACAAGTAGGGATGAACAGCAAGATTTACCGCCAAAACCCACTCCCTTATCGCGGGAAAAATAACAGCGAGAAACTGGTAAATTACAATACATTTCTATGAACAGCATGGTGTGAAATGGAACTGTTGAATTATGAGATGTTTAAAATCTGGTTTCTCCACAGCCTTCTCTCTGCATGATCAATCAACGCTTGGGGTGGGGACAGACAGCGCATCTATGGAGAGCAGTCCACAATGCATGTACCATCGTATCATGTTAACTTTTTTCTTGTGACAGGTACGCATACTTTTGCTGCAGCATAGACTATGCTACAGTAGGCTAATATAAGGAGTGAATGTGCATCTAATTTAAACATCGCCATCTGGCTTACAGGGGTCACTTTACTTTAATTGTAAAGAAAAAAATATACAGTACCAATCAAAAGATGACACCTGCTCATTCAAGTTTCTTTGTATTTTTACTAATTTCTACATTGTAGAATAATAGTGAAGACATCAACACTAATGAAATAACACATGGAATCATGTAGTAACCAAAAATGTTAAATACATTAATTTTAGCTTTAAGTTTCATCAAAACGGCATTCTCTCAACCAGCTTCATGAAGAATGCTTTTCCAAAAGTCTTGAAGGAGTTCCCACATATGAAGAGCACTAGTTAGCTGCTTTTCCTTCACCCTGCGGACCAACTCATCCCAAACCATCTCAATTTGGTTGAGGCCAGGTCATCTGATGCAGCACCCTTTCACTCTCCGTTATGGTCACATAGCCCTTACACAGCCTGGAGGTGTGTTTTGGGTCATTGTCCTGTTGAAAAACAAATTAGTCCCACGAAGCACAAACCAGATGGGATGGCATATCGCTGCAGAATGCTGTGGTAGCCATGCTGGTTAAGAATGCCTTGAAATCTAAATAAATAACCGACAGTGTCACCAGCAAAGCACCCACACCATCACACCTCCATGCTTCACGGTGGGAACCACACGGGGAGATCATCCGTTCACCTATTCTGCGTCTCACAAAGACACAGTGGTTGGAACCTAATATCACAAATTTGGACTCATCAGAACAAAAAGGACAGATTTCCACCAGTCTAATGTCCATTGCTTGTGTTACTTGGCCCAAGCAAGTATATTCTTATTGGTGTCCTTTAGTAGTGGTTTCTTTGTAGCAATTCGACCGTGAAGGCCTGATTCACGCAGTCTCCTCAGTCTCCTCCTTGATGTTGAGATGTCTGTTACTTGAATTCTGTGAAGCATTTATTTGGGCTGCAATCTGAGGTGCAGTTAACTAATGAATTTATCCTCTATAGCAGAGGTAACTTTGCGACTTCCTTTCCTGTGGCAGTCCTCATGAGAGCCAGTTTCATCATAGCGCTTGATGGTTTTTGTGATTGCACTTGAAGAAACATTCAAAGTTCTTGAAATGTTCCAGATTGATTGACCTTCACGTATTAAAGTAATGATGGACTGTCGTTTCTCTTTTCTTATTTGAACTGTTCTTGCCATAATATTGACTTGGTCTTTTTCCAAAGAGGGCTATCTTCTGTATACCACCCATACCGTGTCACAACACAACTGATTGGCTCAAACGCATTAAGAAGGAAAGAAATTCCACAAATTAACTTTTAACAAGGCACACCTGTTAATTGAAATGCATTCCAGGTGACTACCTCATGAAGCTGGTTGAGAGAATGCCAAGAGTGTGCAAAGCTGTCATCAAGGCAAAGGGTGGCTACTTTGAAGAACCTAAAATATTTAGATTTGTTGAACACTTTTTGATTTCTACATGATTCCATGTGTGTTATTTCATAGTTTTGATGTCTTCACTAATTATTCTACAATGTAGAAAATAGTAAAAAATAAAGAAAAACCCTTTAATGGAGTAGGTGTCCAAACTGACTGGAAATGTATATATTTGCAGCTGCAGAGCTTAAAAAACAGCTATCCCTCGAATATCATTGCATACTTGAGGACACTGTCGCTCTCACTCCATCAATTCCATTCAAACTGCATCCAAAAGAGATAATTCTGTTCAATATATATATATATATATATATATATACATACACACACACACACACACACACAGTGGGGAGAACAAGTATTTGATACACTGCCGATTTTGCAGGATTTCCTACTTACAAAGCATGTAGAGGTCTGTAATTTTTATCATAGGTACACTTCAACTGTGAGAGACCGAATCTAAAACAAAAATCCCGAAAATCACATTGTATGGTTTTTAAGTAATTAATTTGCATTTTATTGCATGACATAAGTATTTGATCACCTAGCAACCAGTAAGAATTCCGGCTCTCACAGACCTGTTAGTTTTTCTTTAAGAAGCCCTCCTGTTCTCCACTCATTACCTGTATTAACTGCACCTGTTTGAACTCGTTACCTGTATAAAAGACACCTGTCCACACACTCAATCAAACAAACTCCAACCTCTCCACAATGGCCAAGACCAGAGAGCTGTGTAAGGACATCAGGGATACAAATTGTAGACCTGCACAAGGCTGGGATGGGCTACAGGACAATAGGCAATCAGCTTGGTGAGAAGGCAACAACTGTTGGCGCAATTATTAGAAAATGGAAGAAGTTCAAGATGACGGTCAATCACCCTCGGTCTGGGGCTCCATGCAAGATCTCACCTCGTGGGGCATCAATGATCATGAGGAAGGTGAGGGATCAGCCCAGAACTACACGGCAGGACCTGGTGAATGACCTGAAGAGAGCTGGGACCACAGTCTCAAAGAAAACCATTAGTAACACACTATGCCGTCATGAATTAAAATCCTGCAGCGCACGCAAGGTCCCCCTGCTCAAGCCAGCGCATGTCCAGGCCCGTCTGA